>NC_052148.1:56439047-56602350 GCF_902713615.1 Scyliorhinus canicula
CACCCCCTTTTCCCCTCCCCCTCTCCCCCCCCACCCCCTTTTCCCCTCCCCCTCTCCCCCCCACCCCCTTTTCCCCTCCCCCTCCACCCCTTTTCCCCTCCCCCTCTCCCCCCCCCCCCCTTTTCCCCTCCCCCCTCTCCCCCTTTTCCCCTCCCCCTCTCCCCCCCACCCCCTTTTCCCCTCCCCCTCTCCCCCCCCCACCCCCTTTTCCCCTCCCCCCCCCACCCCCTTTTCCCCTCCCCCCCACCCCCTCTCCCCCTCCCCCTCTCCCCCTCCCCCCCTCCCCCTCTCCCCCTCCCCCCCTCCCCCTCTCCCCGCCCCCCCCCCCCCCCCCCCCCGCCCCGGGTTGCTGCTGCTACTGCAGGAAACATATAGTTAACAGTAATTTTTTTTAAACTTTAAAATTTAATTTACTAATTAACCGATGCAATGTCAATTAGAGGGGTGCAGTGCTCTGACTGTGAGATGTGGCAGGTCCAGGAGGCTTCCAGCGTCCCAGATGGCTTCATCTGCAGAAAGTGCACCCTGGGGCTCCTCACAGACCGGATGGTTCGGTTGGAGCAGCAGTTGGATGCACTTAGGTGGTTGAAAGCGTCATAGAGAGCAGTTATAGTGATGTGGTCACACCCAAGGTGCAGGCAGAGAAATGGGTGACCACCAGAAAGGGCAGGCAGTCAGTGCAGGAATCCCCTGTAGTTGTCCCCATCTCGAAGAGGTAATCCCCTTTGGATACTGTTGAGGGGGATGGCCTATCAGGGGAAAACAGCAGCAGCCAGAGTAGTGGCATCATGGCTGGCTCTGATGTTCAAAAGGGAGGATCAAAGCGCAGAAGAGCAATAGTCATAGGGGACTCTATAGTCAGGGGCACAGATAGGCGCTTCTGTGGACGTGAAAGAGACTCCAGGATGGTATGTAGCCTCCCTGGTGCTTGGGTCCAGGATGTCTCTGAACGAGTAGCGGACATCCTAAAGGGGGAGGGCAAACAGGCAGAGGTCATGGTACATATTGGTACTAACGACATAGGCAGGAAGGGGGATGAGGTCCTGCAGCAGGAGTTCAGGGAGCTCGGCAGAAAGTTGAAAGACAGGACCTCTAGGGTTGTAATCTCGGGATTACTCCCTGTGCCACGTGCCAGTGAGGCTAGAAATAGGAAGATAGAGCAGCTAAACATGTGGCTAAGCAGCTGGTGTAGGAGGGAGGGTTTCCATTATCTGGGCCACTGGGAGCTCTTCCGGGGCAGGTGTGACCTGTATAAGAAGGACGGGTTGCATCTAAACTGAAGAGGCATAAATATCCTGGCCGTGAGGTTTGCTAGTGTCACACGGGAGGGTTTAAACTAGTATGGCAGGGGGGTGGGCACTGGAGCAATAGGTCAGAAGGTGAAAGCATTGAGGGAGAACTAGGGAATAGGACCAGTATGGCTCTGAGGCAGAGCAGACAGGGAGATGTTACTGAAGACAGCGGGTTTGGTGGCCTGAAGTGCATATGCTTTAATGCAAGAAGTATTACGGGTAAGGCAGATGAACTTAGAGCTTGGATTAGTACTTGGAACTATGATGTTGTTGCCATTACAGAGACCTAGTTGAGGGAAGGACAGGATTGGCAGCTAAACATTCCAGGATTAAGATGCTTCAGGCGGGATAGAGGGGGATGTAAAAGGGGTGGAGGAGTTGCTACTGGTTAGGGAGAATATCACAGCTGTATTACGGGACGACACCTCAGAGGGCAGTGAGGCTATATGGGTAGAGATCAGGAATAAGAAGGGTGCAGTCACAATGTTGGGGGTTTACTACAGGCCTCCCAACAGCCAGCGGGAGATAGAGGAGCAGATAGATAGACAGATTTTGGAAAAGAGTAAAAACAACAGGGTTGTTGTGATGGGAGACTTCAACTTCCCCAATATTGACTGGGACTCCCTTAGTGCTAGGGGCTTAGATGGGGCAGAGTTTGTAAGGAGCATCCAGGAGGGCTTCTTAAAACAATATGTAGACAGTCTAACTAGGGAAGGAGCTGTACTGGACCTTGTATTGGGGAATGAGCCTGGCCAGGTGGTAGAAGTTTCAGTAGGGGAGCATTTCGGGAACAGTCATCACAATTCAGTAAGTTTTAAAGTGCTGGTGGAGTGGTCCTAGGGTGAATGTGCTAAATTGGGGGAAGGCTAATTCTAACAATATTAGGCGGGAACTGAAGAACCTAGATTGGGGGCGGATATTTGAGGATAAATCAACATCTGACATGTGGGAGGCTTTCAAGTGTCAGTTGAAAGGAATTCATGTTCCTGTGAGGAAGAAGGATAAATACGGCAAATTTCAGGAACCTTGGATAACGAGAGATATTGTAGGCCTCGTCAAAAAGAAAAAGGAGGCATTTGTCAGGGCTAGAAGGCTAGGAACAGACAAAGCCTGTGTGCAATATAAGGAAAGTAGGAAGGAACTTAAGCAAGGAGTCAGGAGGGCTAGAAGGGGTCACGAAATGTCATTGGCAAATAGGGTTAAGGAAAATCCCAAGGCTTTTTACACGTACATACAAAGCAAGAGGGTAGCCAGGGAAAGGGTTGGCCCACGGAAGGATAGGCAAGGGAATCTATGTGTGGAGCCAGAGTAAACGGGCGAGGTACTAAATGAATACTTTTCATCAGTATTCACCAAAGAGAAGAAATTGGTGGATGTTGAGTCTGGAGAAGGGTGTGTAGATAATCTGGGTCACTTTAAGATCCAAAAAGACGAAGTGTTGGGCATCTTTAAAAATATTAAGGTAGATAAGTCCCCAGGGCCTGATGGGATCTACCCCAGAATACTGAAGGCTAGAGAGGAAATTGCTGAGGCCTTGACAGAAATCTTTGGATCCTCACTGTCTTTAGGTGATGTCCCGGAGGACTGGAGAATAGCCAATGTTGTATGTTTAAGAAGGGTAGCAAGGATAATCCAGGGAACTACAGGCCAGTGGTAGGGAAATTACTGGAGAGAATTCTTCGAGACAGGATCTACTCCCATTTGGAAGCAAATGGACGTATTAGTGAGGGGCAGCATGGTTTTGTGAAGGAGAGGTCGTGTCTCACTAACTTGATAGTTTTTTGAAAAGGTCACAAAGGTGATTGATGCAGGTAGGGCAGTGGATGTTGTCTATGTGGACTTCAGTAAGGCCTTTGACAAGGTCCCTCATGGTAGACTGGTACAAAAGGTGAAGTCACACGGGATCGGGGTGAGCTGGCAAGGTGGATACAGAACTGGCTAGGTCATAGAAGGCAGAGAGTAGCAATGGAAGGGTGCTTTTCTAATTGGAGGGCTGTGACTAGTGGTGTTCCGCAGGGATCAGTGCTGGGACCTTTGCTGTTCGTAGTATATATAAATGATTTGGAGGAAAATGTAACCGGTCTGATTAGTAAGTTTGCAGACGACACAAAGGTTGGTGGAATTTCAGATAGCGATGAGGACTGTCAGAGGATACAGCAGGATTTAGATGGTTTGGAGACTTGGGCGGAGAGATGGCAGATGGAGTTTAATCCGGACAAATGTGAGGTAATGCATTTTGGAAGGTCTAATGCAGGTAGGGAATATACAGTGAATGGTAGAACCCTCAAGAGTATTGAAAGTCAGAGAGATCTAGGTGTACAGGTCCACAGGTCACTAAAAGGAGCAACACAGGTGGGGAAGGTAGTCAAGAAGGCATACGGCATGCTTGCCTTCATTGGTCGGGGCATTGAGTATAGGAATTGGCAAGTCATGTTGCAGCTGTATAGAACCTTAGTTAGGCCACACTTGGAGTATAGTGTTCAATTCTGGTCGCCACACTACCAGAAGGATGTGGAGGCTTTACAGAGGGTGCAGAAGAGATTTACCAGGATGTTGCCTGGTATGGAGGGCATTAGCTATGAGGAGCGGTTGAATAAACTCGGTTTGTTCTCACTGGAACGACGGAGGTTGAGGGGTGACCTGATACAGGTCTACAAAATTATGAGGGGCATAGACAGAGTGGATAATCAGAGGCTTTTCCCCAGGGTAGAGGGGTCAATTTTTAGGGGGCATCGGTTTAAGGTGCAAGGGGCAAGGTTTAGAGTAGATGTACGAGACAAGTTCTTTACACAGAGGGTAGTGGATGCCTGGAACTCGCTGCCGGAGGAGGTGGTGGAAGCAGGGACGATAGTGACATTTAAGGGGCATCTTGACAAATACATGAATAGGATGGGAATAGAGGGATATGGGAGTGTAGAAGATTGCAGTTTCGTCGGGCAGCATGGTCAGCACGGGCTTGGAGGGCCGAAGGGCCTGTTCCTGTGCTTTTTTTTGTTCTTTGTTATATAAGGATCAATGACACGGGTGTGATCTCGGCTGGGTGGTGTGGGAGGCACTGAAGGCGGTTATCAGGGGGGAACTCATCTCAATTCAGGCCGAGAAGGAGAAGACTGAACAGGGGGAGCTGGACAGGTTGGTACGTGAAATTTTACAGGTGTACAAGAGGTATGCGGAGTCTCCGGAAGATGGGCTTCTGAAGGAGCATCAGAGACTGCAGCTGGAATTTGGGCTCCTGTCCACAGGTAAGGTGGAGGCACAACCGAGGAGGGTTAAGGGTGCGGTGTATGAATATGGGGGAAAGCCAGCAGGATGCTGGCACATCAGCTGAGGAAACAGGAGGTGGCGAGAGAGACTGGGAAAGTAAAGGATACAGGGGGTAAGGTGGTGGTGGATCCGGCGGGGGGGTAAATGATGTGTTTCGGGAATTTTACAATAGATTATATAAATCTGAACCCCCAGCCGGGGAGGAGGGTATGAAGCGATTATTTGGGGGGGGGGGGGCTGGAATACCGGATAGTTGGCGGAAGGCTTGGGAGCCCCAATTGGGCTTGGGGAGGTTATCGATAGGTTGGGGCGATGCAATCGGGTAAGGCCCAGGGACCTGATGGATATCTGTTTGAGTTCTATAAAGTTTCCAGGTTGCTGGGGCCACTCCTGGGAAAGGCTTTTAATGAGTCTAAGGAGTTGGGAGTGCTCCCCCCAATGTTATTGCAGGAATTGATTTCCCTTATTTTGAAGTGGGATAAGGATCTGGAGAGTTGTTGGTCGTATAGGCCAATCTCCCCTTTAAATGTGGATGCAAAATTGCTGGCAAATTACTTGGCCACGCGCATAGAGGATTGTGTTCCAGGCGTAATAGGGGAGGACCAGGCAGGATTTGTAAAGGGACGTCACCTGATGTTCAATATTAGATGGCTCCTAAACGTGATAATGATGCCAGCAGAGGGGCGCGAGGTCGAGGTGGCCATGGATGCAGAAAAAGCCTTTGATTGGGTAGAATGTCCTGGGAAGGTTTGGGTTCGGGCAGTGATTCGTGGACTGGGTCCGGTTGCTATATCAAGCACCGGTGGCGAATATAAGGACCAACCGGGTTCAGTCAGAGTATTTTAGTCTGTGTAGGGGGACAAGGCAGGGGTGTCCACTCTCCCCACTACTATTTGCCTTGGCCATAGAGCCTTTGGCAAAGACACTTAAGCCATCAAACATTTGGCGAAGGATAGTGAGAGGGGAAGTGGAGCATAGGGTCTCGCTCTATGCGGACAATTTGCTTCTTTACATAACAGACCCGTTGGGGGGAATTGCAGGAATAATGGGGATACTGGAGGAATTTGGTTGGTTCTCAGGTTACAAATTAAACATGAGCAAGAGCGAGGTCTTCGCAATCCAGGCAAGGGGGCAGGAGAGGAGACCGATGGTGGGAGAGAATTTTAGATACCTGGGAATTCAGGTGGCAAGGGACTGGGGTCAGCTCAATAAGTTACATTCGAGCAAATGAAATGGGACTTCCGCAGGTGGGAAGTGCTCCCGCTGTCATTGGCGGGGAGGGTACAGACTGTGAAGACGACAGTCCTCCCAAGATTGCTGTTTGTGTTTCAGTGTCTCCCAATCTTCAACCCCAAGGCATTTTCAGGAAGGTGAACACTTCGATCTTGGGTTTTGTATGGGCTGGAAAAGCCCAGAGGGTGAAGAAGGTCCTTCTGGAATGGGGGCGTGGAGATGGGAGCTTTAGGAGGTGACAGCGGGCAGGGATTGAGACATTTGGGGATCTCTTCATTGAGGAATGTTTCCCGAGCCTGGAGGAGTTTGAGTTGCTGGGTGGGAATGGATTTCGGTACCTGCAGGTATGGGACTTTGGCCGGAGGCAGATTCCAGGCGTTCCTCGTCTCACCCTAAGAAGTTTACAGGATAAGTTGATGTCAAAAACAGGGGTTGGGGAGGGTCTCAGAAATATATAAGGAATTGATGGAGCGTGTCTCGTGAGAACAGGGATGGGAGGTGCTGTTGAAGTAGCTTGGTGATACACCGTGCTGTATCCCGGATAAATATCAGCTGGGAAACCCTGGAGAACGACCCTTCTCTTCAAATATTGCCATGGTATCTTATAACTCCATCTAAGGCAGATGTCTCAGTTTAATGACATATTCAAAGGCAGAGCACACCCTCATTATATACTTGTGTCAGCCTAGGTTTTGTATTGTTGCTCTGTAAGATGAGTTGAACTTTCAAAAATGACAGAGAAACAAGAATCTTACAAACTGAGGCACCTTGTTTCTTGGATTATTTTGAAACTTTTCCATTAAATATACAACTCCTAATTTATATGTATGTATGTCTCACAAACATGTTCTGAAGTGAATTGTTCTGGCAAAGTACAAGTATCTTTTATTTTGTATTTTATTTTTATATTCTTTCCCACAAGCGCGGTCACACAATTTAATGTATTAAAATAATG
The DNA here is from genome assembly GCF_902713615.1 of Scyliorhinus canicula. NCBI lineage: Eukaryota > Metazoa > Chordata > Chondrichthyes > Carcharhiniformes > Scyliorhinidae > Scyliorhinus > Scyliorhinus canicula. Next base: position 56,445,792 of record NC_052148.1, read on the forward strand.
ATTTACTTACAGCATTACATAATTCAATGCGTTTGTTAACTATTGGCAAGTGCACCATTCTCATTAAAAACAAGGGTTTCAGGTAAACCAAATTACAACGGTTTGATTCCATCACTTCATGTTAAAGCCATGGCTAACATATTTTCTCCATTTTGTTCATTTTCAATTTCAAGCTTCACATAAACGATCACCATCAGAAATTTAAGATAATAACAAATGTGTACTTTTAGGTCATAAATCATCTACGGTAACACAGCACACAATTAATATCAGTCATTATTTCTATATAGTTATTTTAAAGATTATGTGGCACTTACAGTCCAGTAACTGCCATATAGAATCATGGAAATTACAAAGTGAAATACAAGGTATTTATTCAATATGAAAGGTTCCAAGGCAATAACCTCAGGATGCCATTTGATCATCAGGCAACTGATAACTTGCTACGGTTCATAACTTTAGAAATTTTAATTTCATATGATTTCCCTTACCACTGTAAAGTCTGTTCTTGTGGTTTTTTTCCAGTGTTACTGGAGCATAACAAATGATTCAAAACTAAGGGTATTTTTCATTTATAATATATTCAATCTATGATGGCAAAAGTGGATCAAATGATGCCTGTAATATTACTAAGTTACTTGCAATAATGGTTTACAGATATAAATAAAAACAACGGTAAACCTATGGTATGCATTAAAATGTGCATTGCATAAATTAGCAGTGTTGTGGGAACTGGGTTTTGAGAGGAGTAAAAATGTAACGTTCCATCAAAACAATTATCTGAAAAGGCATTTTCGTGCTCAAATAACCTTCATGGCTCCATAATTAACAGCCGTATCAGAACATGATAAAATTAATTCATACAAAACAGGCTACTAAAGGAATTACAAGGTTTTTCCTCAAATTCACTGTTACACTTTTTCAGAATTCAAGTCGAATGGTTCACTCGCTTTTGCCAATTTACAGAAAGAAATGGAATGCTACATTAAGGTAATAAAAGTACAGTACTGTACGATGCTTTTATTGCTCCAAAGATTCTCCCAATTTAATTCAGCATGGTCACTGGCATGAGTGAACCCCAATCTTAACTTGTGTTGTCATGTAGTTTTCTTTCCCATCTGTACCAGTGTTCATTTTGAAACACTGAAATTAAGCCAAAGTGTTTTTCTGTCCATACCAATAAATGAAAATAGCTTATAAACTGCACTTTGTAAATTATTTAGGATAGTCAGTTCAGATTCTGCAGAAGCAAAAAATATCTTGTAGACCTGTTACATTACAGGAATATCAATGAGCAGGAAATTGCATCTATATCATTTGTTCAATGCAGAGCATGAAACATCATTCTTTTAAACTGGAATAAAGTTTATAATGTTAACAGATCATCAATTCTCTTAAAATAAAATACACAAACAGCTGGCGCTAAAAATGATTGTTAAAACCTTTGACTAGAAAAATAATTAATCAACAAACTGTTGCTTAAGGAAGCCCCCCAAAAGATTATAGAAGAAAAAAACCTGCCATTTGCTTCAGATAATGAGGATTAATTTTCTTTGCTCTATTTCTTTTAAAATCAGAAATTGCACTTAACACTGCCATTGGAGAATTTCATGGAACGGAGTAAAGGGAGCAAGTTAAGAATTAATTGCAATATATGTGACTCTGTGATAAAGTAATGAGGCGATTTAATGAGGGCAATGTGGTTGATGTCGTGTAAATGAACTTCCAAAGGTTTTCTGGTACAAATGCCACATAATAAATTCACAAGCAAACATGAAGCCCAAGGGATTAAAGTGGCATTACGAATATGAAAATGGCAAAGAGACAGAAAGCAAAGAGCAGTGGTGAATGGTTGCTTTTCAGGCTGGAGGATCGTGAAACCCCCCCATAAATCAGTATTGGGGCCACTACTCTTTTCAATATATTGTCATGACCTGGACTTGGCTATACAAGGTATAATTTAAAAGTTTGAAGATGGTACCAAACTCATAAAATGTGAAACAAAATTAAGGATAGTAACAGGTTTCAAGAGGTTCTGGACAGACAGGCGAAATGCATAGAAAGCTGGGAATAAAGTTAGTTGTGAGGAGCGCAGCCACTCGGAATTACCGCCCCAGGATGAGTACAAGTCAGGCCCTTTAAGTTAGTGTGTGTGCAAAGGCACAAAGAAAAATTTTAAAGGCTGATTCATATTGACCATGTACAACAAAAGAACAATTAGGAGGAATGTTGCATGACACATGAAATTTGATGGAAATATGAAGTGATTCAATATTGGAAGATTGAGAAACAATAACGTGTACAATTTTCAAGGAGGTCTGAGAATAGAGACCTGGAGATTCACATACATACAGACCCTGGGCTTTGTAAATACAAGTATAGAGTAAGAAAGCAAGGCTATTATGCAAAACTTTCATAATTCATTAGTTAGGCCTCAGCTGGAGCACTGTGTCCAGTTGTGGACCCTGCACTTTAGAATGGGTGTCAAGGCTTTGGAGAGGATGCAGAAATTTCCTAGAATGGTACCAGGGATGAGAAACCTCAATTTGGTGGTGAAACTAGAGTAGTTGGGATTGTTCTCCAAGATCAGGAAAAAGTCAGGGGCAGATTTAGTCGAGGCACTCAAAATTATTATGGTTTTGATACAGTAAATATGGAGTAACCATTTCCCTTGCAGACACGCCAGAGGAAACTGATTTAAGAAAATTGGCAAAAAGGTGGACAGATGAGATTTATTTTAAATTCAGAGCGAGTCATGATCTGAAATTCAGTCTAAAAGTGGGGTGGAAACAGATGGAACAGTAAATTTTCAAAAGGATAACTAATTGAAATGAAAACATTTGTAGGGGCAAGAGCAGGGGAGTGGGATCAACTGGATAGGTTTCAGACAGTGAGTACAGGCATGTTAGATAAAATGGCTTCCTCCTGTGTGTTGGATTTCATGATCAACTTTGCTTAAAATTATGGGAAAGAAGTAGTCTTAAATGCCAAATCTAAAAGTAATTCGCTCAACCTAAACAATTCCAAGGTTAAGTCTGAGACAACTTCACATTCCAGCTTATTTTTTTTTGATTCTCAGCCTTTAAGCAAAGCTGATAGGAAAGAACTACTCGCACAGGATATACCGATGGGCAAATAAAACTCCTTTCCAGAACTGTGTAAATTGATGGTTAAAAGTAATGTAAAATACATAGGTGAGGAAAACAAGTCCAGAAGGAGAGTTAAACTAGTCCAGCTTATTGAATATTTGAATTTACACAGCAAACAATACCCAAATACATGTGTAATGACGCGTTTCCTTTTCTACTGAGTTTCTCTGTAGGGTGAAATTGTAATGAAGTACGTCCAGTGCACAGAAGCATATTTCCTAATTCATACTGAAATCTCAGTAACTGCTTTGCAGTCTGAATGACTCAGCTCCACTATCCATTTTCCTAAAAGCTACACCATTTTATTTATTCCCTTTACATTTCATAGAAACATGAGGCACTGTTTCATAAACAAAACATAACACATAAAAAAGGGCTGAATGTCACAGGATATATAGGCCAAGATGCAAGGACAGTAAAGGCATCTATTTTTCCCCTCTCACCAATTCAAATAATATGTACATATAAAACTATTCATCTTGTTTCTGTGCACGCAAAATGACATATCACACATTGCAGTGAGAATAGATTACCCTCAATGAAAAATAATCTGCATGTCTTGACATTAAAACCTGACATTTCCCAGAAAGAGATTTTCAAAAATTTATACGGCAAATAAGAGCGAAATGAATCAGGATGATCCCAACTCGCAAGCTGCAGTATGAGTTGGTAAATTATAAACAATACTGTTATCCACCGGAGGTCCCCAAGGCTTGACTCCACCAACCCACATTTAATTGTGAACCTCGTCAAAAAGAAAAAGGAGACTTTTGTACAGTCTAGAAGGGTGGGGACGTCAAAACCCTCGAGTAGTATAAAGAAAGTAGGAAGGTACTGAAGCCGGAAACTAGGAGGGCTAGGAGGGGTCATGAAAAGTCTTTGGCAAGTAGAAGTAAGGTGAATCCCAAAGCTTTATATTCATATGTAAAAAGCAAGAGGGTGGCCAGGGAAAGGATTGGACCACTTAATGACCGTCGGGGGAATCTATATGTTGAGCCAGAGGAAATGGGCGAGGTACTAAATGAGTACTTTGCATCAGTGTTCAACAAAGAAAGGGACTTTGTGGAAGATGATTCTTGGGTAGTGTGTATGGACAGTCTGGATCACGTTAACATCGAAAAGGAGGAGATATTGGGTCTTTTAAAAGATATTAAGGTAGATAAGTCGCCTGGGCCGGATGGGATTTACCCTAGAATACTGAGGGAAGCAAGAGAGGAAATTGCTGGGGCCTTGACTGACATCTTTGTATCCTCATTGGCTACAGGCGAGATCCGAGAGGACTGGAGAATAGCTAATGTGGCACCGCTGCTTAAGAAAGGTAGCAGGGATAATCCTGGAAACTATATGCCGGTGAGCCTCACATTGATAGTAGGTAAATTATTGGAGAGAATTCTCAGGGACAGGATTTATACCCATTTGGAAACAAATGGACTCATAAGCAATAGCATAGTTTTGTGAAGGGGAGGTCATGCCTTGATAACTTGATCGAGTTTTTTTGAAGAGGAGACAAAGATGATTGATTAGGGGAGGGCAGTGGATGTTGTTTCCAGGACTTCAATAAAGCCTTTGACAAGGTGCCTCATGGCAGACTGGTACAAAAGGTGAAGTCACATGGGATTAGAGATCAGGTGGTAAGATGGATATAGAACTGGCTCAGTCACAGAAGGCAAAGGGTAGCAATAGAAGGCTGTTTTATTGACTGGAAGTTTGTGACTCGTGGTGTTCCACAGGGATGTGTGCTAGGGCCTCTGTTGTTTATAGTGTACATAAACGATTGAGGAAAATTTAGCTGGTCTGATTAGTAAGTTCGCGGACGACACCAAGGTTGGTGGAGTGGCAGATAGTGTTGAGGATTGTCAAAGATACAACAGGACATAGATAGATTGGAGTCTTGGGCAGAGAAATGGCAAACTGAGTTTAATCCGGACAAATGTGAGGTAATGCATTTTGGTAGGTCTAACATAGAGGGGAAATATACTGTAAATGGTAAACTCTTGGGAATATAGAAAGTCAGAGAGATATGGGCGTGCAGGTCCACAGATCCTTGAAGGTGGCAACAGAAGTAAACAAGGTAATCAAAAAAGCATATGGAATGCTTGCCTTCATTGGATGGGGCATCAAGTATAAAAACTGGCAAGTCATGCTACAGTTGTATAGAACCTTGATAAGGCACACCTGGAATATTGCACACAATTCTGGTCGCCACACTACCAGAAGGATGTGGAGGTTTTGGAGAGGGTGCAGAGGAGGTTTAACAGGATGTTGCCTGGTCTGGAGGGTGTTAGCTATGTGGAGAGGCTAAATAAACTCGGACTGTTCTCATTAGAGAGGCAGAGGTTGAGGGGTGACCTGATAGAGGTCTACAAGATTATGAGGGGCATGGATAGAGCGGATGGGCAGGTATTAATTCTCAGGGTGAAGGGGTCAGTCACCAGGGGCATAGGTTCAAGGTCCATGCGGTGAAGTTTAGAGATGTGCAAGGCAGGGCTTTTACGCAGAGGGTGGTGAGTGCCCAGAATGCGTTTCCAGGGGAGGTTGTGGAAGCAGATACATTAACGCCATTCAAAAGGAATCTTGACAAACACATGGATAGGATGGGTATAGAGGGATATGGAACAAGGAAGTGCTGAGGGTTTTTGGCAAAGGTTGGTATCGTGACCGGTACAGACATGGACGGCCGAAGGGCCTGTTCCTGTGTTGTATTGTTCTTTAATATCTCTTGATTTAGTGCCATAGTGAAAGCATGTGCATTTTTTATTTGGTAAACAGTAATTTTGCACATAGGTTTTGCAATAGATTGATTGAGAGTGTGTCTGTCCTTCACTCTACCCTCAAAAAATGATGTTATCGGGATTGTCTGGTCAGGCGATTGCAGGTGGGGTATACTTTTTAACCTATTCATTAGTTTTAAAGCCTGATTTTAGCATTACATATCTGAATAGCAGTTTCCATTTCATTTTGTCGAGAATGGTTTTTCAATGGCCAATGTTTCTCAAAGATGCTTCGCCTTAAATGAATGGATTCAAATGGATTAAATCAGAAATACAAATTAATGGGTTAGCATCATCTTGGGAAATACTAGGTATACGATTGTTCAGAATTTTTGTCCATAAATATGGGTTTCTTAAAACAACAATTTCTACCAGGTGAGGTTGTGAGAGATGTGCATGCCAAATATCCACATACTACTGAGACAGTCACACAGAGTTGGGCCGGTTATGTAGCCAGAATGCCTGACACTCACTGACCAAAGCAAATCCTCAAAAGAGAGTTCAAGTCTGGAATGCACTCTCTTGGTGGTCGAAGGAAACACTACAAATGAAAAAAAAAATGAAAATCGCTTATTGTCACGAGTAGGCTTCAATGAAGTTACTGTGAAAAGCCCCTAGTCGCCACATTCCGGCGCCTGTCCGGGGAGGCTGGTACGGGAAACAAACCGTGCTGCTGGCCTGCTTGGTCTGCTTTAAAAGCCAGCGATTTAGCTGAGTGAGCTAAACCAGCCCCTGGCTGGGCACTCTGGATGTTTCACTTATTAACTTCAAGTTCTGAGACAAGGTTACCCAGAATCGTAGTACCTGGTGCAACCAAATGTAAAATGTTGTGGTCTCCTTCAACAGCAAGTGCATTTCAGAGGCAGAAGGAGAAGAAACCGCAAGCCAACAACTTGACCAAAACTCAATGGTCTGCGGTCTCTTATTATATTTTCAGCTGAATCTTGCAGGCACAGGTCAGCAGAAGCAGCCACTTACATACCCACCAAAACACTACTAAATACTGTAATGATGAACATGGCCAAGGATGAACAAAACAAGATAATCGCTACCAAAGTACATGTGAATCATGTTCAAAGATTTAAGGCCCTCGCCCTCATAAAAGTGAGGGAACCAAATAAGAAAAATACACGAAGGAACTGATGGAAATTAAGCTTCCTAATCCATGCACAATGCTTTGAGAATAGTGCAGGTCGACATATTCATAATATCTTCAAAAGTCTGTTTATTAAAGCAATAAAGGATGCAGCTTCAGAAGTGACGACAATCTTAAAATTGAGATTTAAACTCAACGTAGTTATCACAGCAGAAAATAAAACCAACCAAAGTGACCATCTGATCAACCATTTTCTGAATAGCCAAAATTTTTTAGACAAATGCCATTTCAGAGATTTTGCTGAGCAAAAAATGCCTTGGTTTCTCTACATGTTGGGTTAACACAGAGTGGGCAACGTAGACTCAACTGTCTGGAAGACGTTTCTGCTGATTTTAAATGCGTATTTACCAAATCTGCCAGAGCCTAGAAAAAAAGAAATCGTATTTAATTCAATTAAACAAGCAGTTTTACTCAAAGACCATTAGTATCAGTCAATAAGAACACATTTACTACCAAGTAAGGTATGTGTCAAGCCATAAATTGTGGGGTTATACAATTCAACTGCTGATGATCCCAGTTTTAGGCTGTTAGAAAAAACCTTAAATCAGTCCCATTTAGCATGGCCATAGGGCCACATGTTTGTGGGCATCTCTCCCAACCAGGGCACCAGTGAAAAATACTTTTCACTGTACGTCGGTACATGTTTCTGGAAAGAAACGGCTTGAATTTACATTATACTTTCACAAGCTTAGTGCCCCAAAGCACTTTATAGCCAATGAAGTACTTTCGAAGAACAGCCTCTGTTGTGTTGTACGGATGCCAAACATTTGCAGGCAAAAACATTGCCCAGTGATATGACTGAGCTCAGCTGCGCCACTATGAGCAAGTGACCTAACATTTGCTATTCAGCGTTATAAATGACAGATGACAATTTAGCTGATGCAGTGGAGGACTGATGATGTCTCTTGAACTGACTCCTGTATGGCTTCAAGAGAGACCATAAAATAAGAATAGTGCAAAGTATAAGCATGTCTAATTTTTTCAAAAGCCATTCTGCATACAAAAAGACCAAAAAGTTCTACTGGATCTTCGATTGCTTAATTTCAATTATTTTTCTCACCACTATCTTACCCATCAACCCCTCTACACACTAAAAGACTCAAAATATAAGTAACATACAGCACATAATTTATCCATTTCAGAGCTACTGGAATACATTAATCAATATACAGTGCTTCCCTAGGGAACAGTAGTTCCCTAGATTCTGTACCCTCCATTTCCATTTTACATATACATTTTAGTGCAGAATGAAATGCTACTATGCTGCACTGCTTTTGAACACAGTGAGAGATAACATTTAACAAGATCTCAAATTCGTTAGCATGTCAATTGTGGCTTAGTTCGTAGCACAGTCGCTTCCAAGTCACAAGATTCCGGCTTCAAGTCTCACTGTATAGCTTAAGCACACAAATCATGATGGACACTCCAGTCCAGTATTAAGGGAATGTTGCACTGTTGGAAATGCTGTCTTTCAGATGAGACGTTAAACCCAAGCACCATTTCCCTGTACGGGTGGATGTAAAAATAAATTCCTGCCATTATTTCGAAGAGTGGTCAAAATTTAACCCTCAATCAACATCACTATCATGATCACATTGCTGTTTGTGGGAGTTTGCTGTGTGTACATTAGCTGATGTATTTCTAACACTCCAACAGTGACTACATTAGCACTTGAGACGTCTGGTGGCTGCGAACAAATGCAAGTCCTTCTTTCATTTAGTTCACCATTGTAGACAAGCTACATCATATGTACATATACACTCATGTCACAAAGTCACTTATTTATTTTGTAATTTATTTAAAATGTTATCGGTAATGGATTTCTTTAACAAAATATAGATGCACATGTATCAGGGCGATTGAACTGAATTGATTGCAAATCGACTCCAATCTTTCATTAAAGCCAATTTATTGACTGTCCGTTCGGCCTCTACTCAATAATGAGCATTATGTGGTGAGAGAACGAGCAGAAAAATGCATCAAAATCAATATTACATTTTAGAGGGCCTCTCAGTGAAGGGTAAGAATAGTTCAGTAAATGTGACTTCGGACTAACCACTATTTTTATTTTATCCAACTTTCAAGAAAACACATAGCAAAAAAAGTCCAGCTAGTGTTAAACTATAGTGATATCGATACCCAGTGATGCAGTAAGGATAATACTCGAAGATTTATTATTAGTATACTGCTGGTATTAGTCACTTTGTAGCTCAGGCAATGATCAAATTATTCATTGCTTTGGACTTGATAAAATGATTAGCTAATTTAAGACACTGGAAAAAATGTTGGAACATCCTGCCCAAAGGTCTGTACCACTTGGACTGCAGCAGTTCAAGACAACAGTTCACCACCTTCAATTACAGATGGGCAAAAAATGCACACATCCCATTAATGAATAAAATAACTCTTTCCCTCTTAAACTGACAATGGACCTGTAATCTGAAAAGTATTCCTTTCAGAAAAATAATCACACCAGGGTTAATATACATTGCTTTATAAAGTTATACAGAATAAAAATACATCACCTTTATAAAAAGTTGATTTCCATTAAGTGACTCTGCTCGTCTAATATTTTCAACACCACACTGAAATGGGTATCATGGAATGCAAAAAAGTTAGTTACTTCGAAAAGCATCTCAGCAAAACATTCAGTTCCAATTCTACACACATCTCATTTTTAGCAGTCTAACTAGCAATGCATCAGCTCACTGCCTTTACGCCACTGCGGTCAAATTCAGCTCAGACTGATTAAATCTTTTCTTTCTGCTGGTTTTCAGATTTTCACATGAAATTGATTCAGTCTCAATCCGAAAGCCCATAGCATAAAAGTGTCTCTAACATAATATTCGTCCACAATCTCACTCTCTGGCTTTAATAAAATTTACATGCTTGTAAGAAGGCATGTCTTTTAGCTTGGGGTTAGGATACAATGATGAGGCACAATAACAGGAGGTTTGATACTGTAGCTGTATTAAGTGACAAGTGATTGTCCAGAGACACTGAAGGAAGTATTTAATTCTCTGAATTCTTCATCCCAATGAGCACAAGAGTCATTCATCAAATTATTCAATAAGGGAGGGAGACAGAAAACAAGAAACTATAAGCCAGTTGGCTGAACATTGTCATCGGGAAAATGTTAGAAGCCATTAGTAAAGATGCTATAGCAGTGCTGGGGCCTCAAATTTTACAATTTATAAAAATGACTTGGATCAAGGGGCTGATGGCTGCAAAATTTGCTGACCACACAAAGATAGATAGGAAAGTAACTTGAGAGCGGCACAGTGGTGCAGTGGTTAGCACTGTTGCCTCACAGCGCCGAGGACCGGGTTCAGTCCCAGCCCTGGGTCACTATCTGTGTGGAGTTTATACATTCTCCTGTGTCTGCGTTGGTCTCACCCCCACAACCCAAAAGATGTACAGGGTAGGTGGATTCGCCACGCTAAATTGCCCCTTAATTTAAATTTTTTTTTAAATTTAAAAAAAAGAGAAGTAACTTGGGAAATGGATGTAAGGAGACCATAAAAGAGGCATCGACAGGTTACGGTTAAATTTGGTAAATGGAGTATAAAGTGGGCAAATGTGTAATTGTCCATTTTTGCAGGAATAAAAAGGAATAAAAGAGGAGCTTATTAGCTAAACGGTGACAGATTGCAGAGTTCGGAGGTGCAGAGAGATTTGGGTGTCCTAATGCATGAATCACAATAAGGTAGCATATAGGTATAACAAGTAATTACAAAGAACAAAGAAAATTACAGCACAGGAACAGGCCCTTCGGCCCTCCCAGCCTGTGCTGATCCAGATCCTTTATCTAAACCTGTTGTCTATTTTCCAAGGTCTACTTCTCTCTGTTCCCCACCCGTTCATATATCTGTCCAGATGCATCTTAAATGATGCTATCGTACCCGCCTCTACCACCTCCGCTGGCAAAGCATTCCAGGCACCCACCACCCTCTATGTAAAAAACTTTCCACGCACATCTCCCTTAAACTTTTCCCCTCTCACCTTGAAATCGTGACCCCTTGTAATTGACACCCCCACTCTTGGAAAAAGCTTGTTGCTATCCACCCTGTCCATACCTCTCATAATTTTGTAGACCTCAATCAGGTCTCCCCTCAACCTCCGTCTTTCGAATGAAAACAATTCTAATCTACTCAACCTTTCTTCATAGCTAGCACCCTCCATACCAGGCAACATCCTGGTGAACCTCCTCTGCACCCTCTCTAAAGCATCCACATCCTTCTGGTAATGTGGCGACCAGAACTGCACGCAGTATTCCAAATGTGGCCTAACCAAAGTCCGATACAACTGTAACATGACCTGCCGACTCTTGTACTCAATACCCCGTCCGATGAAGGCAAGCATGCTGTATGCCTTCTTGACCACTCTATCGACCTGCGTTGCCACCTTCAGGGTACAATGGACCTGAACTCCCAGATCTCTCTGTACATCAATTTTCCCCAGGACTCTTCCATTGACCATATAGTCTGCTCGAGTTAGATCTTTCAAAATGCATCACCTCGCATTTGCCTGGATTGAACTCCATCTGCCATTTCTCTGCCCAACTCTCCAATCTATCTATATTTCGTTGTATTCTCTGACAATCCGCCTCGCTATCTGCAACTCCACCAATCTTAGTATCATCTGCAAACTTGCTCATCAGACCACTTATACCTTCGTCCAGATCATTTATGTATATCACAAACAACAGTGGTCCGAGCACGGATCCCTGTGGAACACCACTAGTCACCTTTCTCCATTTTGAGACACTCCCTTCCACCACTACTCTCTGTCTCCTGTTGCCTCCTCCAGCCTCTTCTATTAGGAAAACTAATAGAATGTTATCATTTATTGTGAGGAGAATTGCTTACAAAAGTAGAAAGATTATACTTCAGTTGTACAGGGTATTGGTGAGAACTCATCTGGAGTATTGTGTACAGTACTGGACTCTTTATTTAAGGAAAGATGCGATTAGGTCAGAAGGAGTTCAGAAAAGGTTTACCAGACTCATACCAGGAATGGGCAGGTTGTCTTATGTGGAAAAGTTGGAGATTTGTATCCACTGGAGTTCAGAAGAGTAAGGGGTGACTTGATTGAATCCATTAAGACGCTGAGGGACATTGACAGGGTGGATGTGGACAGTATGTTTCCTCTTGTCAGGGAATTTAAAACTAGGAGGGTCATTATTTAAAAATAAGGGGTCGCTCATTTAAGACGGAGAGAAGGGATATTATTTTCTCTCAGAGGGTCGTGTGTCTCTGGAACTCTCTTCCTCAGAAGGCAGTTGAAGCAGAGTCTTTGAATATTTTTAAGGCAAACATAAATGATTCTTGGTTAACAAGGGGGTGAAAGGGCAGCATGATGGCACAGTGGCTAGCACTGCTGCATCATGGCACCGAGGACCCGGGTTTAATCCCGGGCCCGGGTCACTATCCGTGTGGAGTTTGCACATTCTCCTTGTCTGTATGCATTTCACCCCTGTTGTGATATCATGGTTATGTTGTAATTCACTGACTGGCCACTAGGAGTCTCACTAGTATACAAGTGAATGTTAAAGTCAGTTGACCCCTCCAACTGATTAGAGAGCATGAAAAACGAAAATGAAATGTAAATCGCTTATTGTCACAACTATGCTTCAAATGAAGTTACTGTGAAAAGCCCCTAGTCGCCACATTCCGGCGCCTGTTCGGGGAGGCTGGTAAGGGAATTGAACCGTGCTGCTGGCCTGTCTTGGTCTGCTTTCAAAGCCAGCTATTTAGCCCTGTGCTAATCCAGCCCCTGTTGAGACTACTTGTGCATGGTTTTGCTGTTATCAATCCATTGTTTTGTATATAGTTTACCCAAAGTTAAAGTTAATAAGTTGTTTATAAGTTGTAATGACTTAGACCAGGCCTTTTGAGATTGACCAATTGGACTAAGTTCCCTGATTAGTGGGTCAATCAGGGAACCACTTCTTTGTATTTAACAGGGAGTGTCAGCCCATTGAATGTGCTCCACCAATTAAGAAAGTAATGGTTGATCCATTTGGGGCATTTTCTTCACTTTCACTAAGGGCCTCTCTCTCCCCCTGGACTCCCGGGTCCTCCGAAACCCCAAAAATAGCCACCTCTGGACTCATCACCACCCCTGTTTTCAGTACCCGGGACATAACATCCGCGAACCCCTGCCAGTAACCCCCCCCCCCCCCCCCCCCCCCCCCCCGAGTTTTGGGCATGCCGAAAACATGTGGACATGGTTCGCTGGCCCTCCCGAGCATCTGGTGCACCTGTCCTTCAATCCCAAAAATTTACTCATCCAGGCCACTGTCATGTGGGCCCGGTGGACAACCTTAAATTGAATCAGGCTGAGCCTGGCGCATGTTGCAGTTGCGTTTACCCTGCTCAACGCTTCCGCCCACAAGCCCTCTTCTATCTCACCTCCAAACTCCTCTTCCCACTTTAGCTTCAGCTCCTCGGTCTGTGACTCCTCCGCTCCCATAAGTTCTTTATATATATATCCAAGACCCTCCCCTACCCCACCCATCCACTGAACACTACCCTGTCCTGGATCACCCTTAATGGCAGGCATGGGAAGGACAGAATCTGTCTGCGTAGAAAGTCCCGCATCTGCAGGTACCTGAACTCATTCCCTCTCCCAGCCCAAGTTTCTCCTCTAACGCCCTCATGCTTGGGAAGCTCCCTTCCAATAACAAATCCCCCATCCTCTCAAACCCCACCCTCCGCCATGCTCAGAATCCACCATCCCTATTCCCCAGGGCAAATTGGTGATTGTCGCAAATTGGGGACAAAACCGATGCTCCGATTCTCCTCCCGTGCCTTCTCCATTGACCCCAGATCCGCAAAGTCGCCACCACTATAGGGCTGGTGGAGTACTGTGCCAGTGGGAGTGGCAGGGGTGCCGTAACCAGGGCCACCAAACTGGTCCGCCTACACGAAGCGGCCTCCATTCACCCCCAAACCGACCCCGCACCCACAATCCACTTCCTTATCATAGCTATGTTGGCCGGCCAGTAGTAATTACTAAAGTTTGGCAGCGCCAGCCCCCCTTCACCTCGGTTCCTCTCGAGCATCACCTTCTTCACCCGCGGGGGCTTTCCCGCACACATAAATCCCATAAACATTTTATTAACCTTTTTGAAAAAAGACCGCGGAAAGAAAATGGGGAGACACTGGAAAACGAACAGGAATCTCGGGAGGATCGTCATTTTAATCGTCTGCACTCTCCCAGCTAGTGTTAGTGGGAGCATATCCCACCTCCGGAATTCAGCCCAGATTTGCTCCACCAACCGAGACAAGTTCAACTTGTGCAGACGGCCCCAGTTCTGCGCCACCTGTATCCCTAAGTATCTAAAACTGTCCCCCACTAACCTGAACGGCAGCCCCCTCAACCTACCCTCCTGGCCCCTCGCCTGGACGACAAACAACTCACTCTTTGCCACGTTCAGTTTGTACCCCGAGAACCAGCCTAATTCCTTCAGGATGTCGTCCTGTTCGTCCTCACACTCGCCTCCGGAGCCTGGTACAACAGTCTGACCCAGTCGATAAAGCCCTCCCTGAACCCAAAACGTCCCAGCACCTCCCATAGATAGTCCCACTCAACCTGGTCGAAAGCCTTCTCATCCATTGCCACAACTACCTCTACCTCCTTACTCTCCGGGGGCATCATAATCACATTCAGCAGCCTTCTTAGGTTGGCCAACAGCTGCCTGCCCTTGACGAACCCGATTTGATCTTCCATAATGAAGTCAGGCACACAGTCCTCAATCCTAGCTGCCAAGAGTTTGGCCAGAATTTTAGCATCTACGTTGAGCAGAGAGATCGGCCTATAGGACCCACATGCCTCCGGGTCTTTGTCCCATTTCAATATCAGGGAGATGGTGGCCTGTGGCATCGTTGGGGGTAACACCACTCTGTCTCTTGCCTCATTAAAAACCCTAGCCAGCACCGGCCCCACTATCACGGAGAACTTTTTGTAAATACCCATCCGGCCCCGGGGCTTTACCCGATTGCATGGCCATCAAGCCCACCAATATTTCTTCAGTCCTGATCGGGGCCCGCAATCCCCTGCCCACTTTTAGCAAGGTCAGTTCATCCAGAAAACGTCTCATCCCCTCCAGCTCCACGGGGGGTTCAGAGGAGTAAAGTTTGCTATACAAGTCCCTGAACACCTTGTTCAGCCCCGCCGGATCCCCTACCAAGCTCCCCCCCCCCAGTCGACTACCTTCCCTATTTCCCTGGTCGCTTCACTCTTCCTCAGTTGCTGTGTCAGCATTCTACTGGCTTTCTCCCCGTGCTCATAAATCGCACCCCTCGCCTTCCTAAGGACTCTACTAAATTTGTCAAACACAATTTTCCCTCAGAAAACCATAATGACTGTCTGCTGGTATTATGATTTCGGTACAATTACTGCTATTACCTCCATTATAATGGTTCTAGCATTTCCCAAGGATAGATGTTCGACTAAATAGACTATAGTTTCCTTCTCTGTTCCCATCATTTCTTGAATAGTTGTGATACATATGTGGTTTTCCAATCTGCTGGAACCTTCCCAGAATCCAGGAGATTTTGGAAGATTACAACCAATGCATCAACTATCTCTACAGTCACTTCTTTTAAGACCCCAGCATGCCGGCCAGCAGGCTTAGGAGACTTGACAATTAAGAGTACTAAGGGCTGCAAAACATTACGTAGGTGGAGAAATAATTTAGATTTGGTGCAGCCAACTGTCATAAAAGTTAATTATCCAAAGGTTTCAGTGTACTTTCAGGAAGAAAACAACTTCATTGGACAACTGCAAAGGAGGCAAAGGACATCCCCTTACCAGACATCAACTACATTCAAGTATTAGGGACTATGAATACACTCAAGTAACTATTATAATAAAAGTAAGTTACAATGACTAAGATTTACACTTGCAAGTACTTATGTATTTCACACAAGTTTCATCTACAGCAGTATAGAACTTGCCTGGCATATCATTCCTATCCTTTCCACTGCAAACAAAAAATGTCTAACTTCCTCAGCTTATTAAGAAATTCCCGTCATAAACGTCATCCATCACAAACAGCCTGCCACTTACCTCATTGGCTAATATTTGTGCATATTCTATATCAAGCTCATGCAGTGTTTCAATATGGTCACTGGTGAAAGCAATAGGAACCAGCAGTAAGTTCTTGTTGCCTCTCTCACACAATCCTTTGATGGTGTCATCCGTTGAAGGGCCAAGCCAGGGCATGGGACCAACCTGAATTAAAGAAAAACATCACAGACAATATTAATGAAAGCAACATCTCATCATCAGTTCAATGTTATCAGTTCAGGTTTATTTACACTCTAGCTGTGTTTATGACAATAAACACAATGGTGCCATCAGATGCAGGTACACCTAACTGAACCCACATGATCTTCAACAGTTGCAGTGAACATCAAATGCCAGTAGGTGTCACTTGATGTCAGCATTTCATGTCATGTCACCTCAAAATGAAATACTATTTTATACTATATTCTCACAATTTCCCATCACAATTTCAACAGCTACTCTGCAGAACCTTTATTTTATGCCTTCTGTATTATAACCCATTTCAAATACAACATGGTCAACTTAAATGTATATTAAATTACTTGCAACTGGGAAAAGGCAAAATAAAAATAGTTTGAATTGGACAGGTGTCAAAAGCACACAGCACAGAGGAACTTGTATGAAGCATTATTTTATCAGTGTAATACGTACATCCTCAAATTCTCCAAACTGAAATATAGAGTGATAGGATAGGCATTCAGTTGGATTCCACCAAAATCTATCGATGCAAAGGTCTCTACTATTTTACCTGTTGAGGTAATTCCCTCGAAAGGCATTTTACATGGTTTGCTCACACAAAGGTTTTAACCTTCCAGCAGACAAATGGGAAAACCACCACCTGGAAGTTCCCATCGAAGCCACGAACCATCCTGCCTTGGAAACATGTTGCCATTCCTTCACAGCAAAATCCTGGAACTCCCTCCCTGACACCACTGTGCTGTACAATTCTACATGGACTGCAGCGGTATAAGACAACCGACTATCACCGTCTCAAGGGCAATTAGGACATGAATGTTGGCGTAGCCAGTGAAGCCCACATCCCTTGAATTATTTTTTAAAAAATCTATTGCCTTTGTCCTTCTGCATGGTAGTGTCCATGAGATTGGAAGGTCTCGTATAAGAACATACAAGAACTAGGAGCAGGAATAGGCCATCTGGCCCCTTGAGCCTGCTCCGCCATTCAATGACATCATGGCTGATCTTTTATGGACTCAGCACCACTTTCCGGCCCGAACACCATAACCCTTAATCCCTTTATTCTTCAAAAAACTATCTTTATCTTAAAAACATTTAATGAAGGAGCCTCAACTGCTTCACTGGGCAAGGAATTCCATAGATTCACAACCCTTTGGGTGAAGAAATTCCTCCTAAACTCAGTCCTAAATCTACTTCCCCTTATTTTGAGACTATGCCCCCTAGTTCTGCTTTCACACGCCAGTGGAAACAACCTGCTCGCATCTATTCCTTTCATAATTTTATACGTTTCTATAAGATCCCCCCGCATCCTTCTAAATTCCAATGAGTACAGTTCCAGTCTACTCAACCTCTCCTCGTAATCCAACCCCTTCAGCTCTGGGATTAACCTAGTGAATCTCCTCTGCACACCCTCCAGCGCCAGTGTGTCCTTTCTCAGGTTAGGAGAGCAAAACTGAACACAATACTCCAGGTGTGGCCTCACTAACACCGTACACAATTGCAGCATAACCTCCTTAGTCTTAAACTCCATCCCTCTAGCAATGAAGGACAAAATTCCATTTGCCTTCTTAATCACCTGTTGCACCAGTAAACCAACTTTTTGCGACTCATGCACTAGCGCACCCATGTCTCTCTGCACAGCAGCATGTTTTAATAGTTTATCATTTAAATAATAATCCCTTTTGCTATTATTCCTACCAAAATGGACAACCTCACATTTGTCAACATTGTATTTAATCTGCCAGACCCTAGCCCATTCACTTAACCTATCCAAATCCCTCTGCAGACTTCCAGTATTCTCTGCACTTTTTGCTTTACCACTCATCTTAGTGTCGTCTGCAAACTTGGACACATTGCACTTGGTCCCCATTTCCAAATCATCTATGTAAATTGTGAACAATTGTGGGCCCAACACCGAACCATGAGGGACACCACCAGCTACTGATTGCCAACCAGAGAAACACCCATTAATCCCCACTCTTTGCTTTCTATTAATTAACCAATCCTCTATCCATGCTATTACTTTACCCTTAATGCCATGCACCTTTATCTTATGCAGCAACCTTTTGTGTGGCACCTTGTCAAAAGCTTTCTGGAAATCCAGGTATACCACATACATTGGCTCCCCGTTATCTACCGCACTGGTAATGCCCTCAAAAAATTCCACTAAATTAGTTAGGCACGACCTGCCCTTTATGAACCATGGTGTGTCTGCCCAATGGGACAATTTCCATCTAGCTGCCTCGCTATTTCTTCCTTGATGATAGATTCCAGCATCTTCCCTACTACCGAAGTTAAGCTAACTGGCCTAGAATTACTCACTTTCTGCCTACCTCCTTTTTTAAACAGTGGTGTCACATTTGCTAATTTCCAATCTGCCAGGACCACCCCAGAGTCTAGGGAATTTTGGTAAATTATCACTAGTGCATTTGCAATTTCCCTAGCCATCTCTTTTAGCACTCTGGGATGCATTCCATCAGGGCCAGGTCTACCTTTAGCCCCATTAGCTTGCCCATCACTACTTCCTTACTGATAACAATCATCTCAAGGTCCTCAGCTGTCATAGCCTCATTTCCATCAGTCACTGGCATGTTATTTGTGTCTTCTACTGTGAAGACCGACCCAAAAACCTGTTCAGTTCCTCAGCCATTTCCTCATCTCCCATTATTAAATCTCCCTTCTCATCCTCTAAAGGACCAATATTTACCTTAGCCACTCTTTTTTATTTTATATATTTGTAGAAACCTTTACTGTCTGTTTTTATATTCTCAGCAAGTTTACTCTCATAATTTATCTTACTCTTCTTTATAGCTTTTTAGTAGCTTTCTGTTGCCCCCTAAAGGCTTCCCAATCCTCCAGTCTCCCACTAATCTTTGCCACTTTGTATGCTTTTTCCTTCAATTTGATACTCTCCCTTATTTCCTTAGATATCCATGGTCGATTTTCCCTTTTTTTAACCGTCCTTCCTTTTTGTTGGCATAAACCTTTGCTGAGCACTGTGGAAGGTTCTCCACTGTTCTTCAACTGTTTCACCATAAAGTCTTTGCTCCCAGTCTACCTTAGCTAACTCTTCTCTCATCCCATTGTAATCTGCTTTGTTTAAGCACAAAACACTAGTGTTTGATTTTACCTTCTCACCCTCCATCTGTATTTTAAATTCCACCATATTATGATCGCTCCTTCCAAGAGGATCCCTAACTATGAGTTCATTAATAAATCGTGTCTCATTACACAGGACCAGATCTAAGACCGCTTGTTCCCTCGTAGGTTCCATTACATACTGTTCTAGGAAACTATCGCGGATACATTCTATAAACTCTTCCTCAAGTGGTCCCTTTGTTCAAGAAGGGGAGTAGAGATAACCCCGGTAACTATAGGCCAGTGAGCCTAACGTCTATGGTGGGTAAAGTCTTGGAGAGGATTATAAAAGATACGATTTATAATCATCTAGATAGGAATAATATGATTAGGGACAGTCAGCATGGTTTTGTGAAGGGTAGGTCATGCCTCACAAACCTTATCGAGTTCTTTAAGAAGGTGACTGAACAGGTAGACGAGGGTAGAGCAGTTGATGTGGTGTATATGGATTTCAGTAAAGCGTTTGATAAGGTTCCCCACGGTCGTCTATTGCAGAAAATACGGAGGCTGGGGATTGAGGGTGATTTAGAGATGTGGATCAGAAATTGGCTAGTTGAAAGAAGACAGAGAATGGTAGTTGATGGGAAATGTTCAGAATGGAGTTCAGTTACGAGTGGCGTACCACAAGGATCTGTTCTGGGGCCGTTGCTGTTTGTCATTTTTATAAATGACCTAGAGGAGGGCGCAGAAGGATGGGTGAGTAAATTTGCAGACGACACTAAAGTCGGTGGAGTTGTAGACAGTGCGGAAGGATGTTGCAGGTTACAGAGGGACATAGATAAGCTGCAGAGCTGGGCTGAGAGGTGGCAAATGGAGTTTAATGTGGAGAAGTGTGAGGTGATTCACTTTGGAAAGAATAACAGAAATGCGGAATATTTGGCTAATGGTAAAATTCTTGGTAGTGTGGATGAGCAGAGGGATCTCAGTGTCCATGTACATAGATCCCTGAAAGTTGCCACCCAGGTTGATAGGGTTGTGAAGAAGGCCTATGGTGTGTTGGCCTTTATTGGTAGAGGGATTGAGTTCCGGAGCCATGAGGTCATGTTGCAGTTGTACAAAACTCTAGTACGGCCACATTTGGGAGTATTGCGTACAGTTCTGGTCGCCTCATTATAGGAAGGACGTGGAAGCTTTGGAACGGGTGCAGAGGAGATTTACCAGGATGTTGCCTGGTATGGAGGGAAAATCTTATGAGGAAAGGCTGATGGACTTGAGGTTGTTTTCGTTAGAGAGAAGAAGGTTAAGAGGTGACTTAATAGAGGCATACAAAATGATCAGAGGGTTAGATAGGGTGGACAGCGAGAGCCTTCTCCCGCGGATGGAGGTGGCTAGCACGAGGGGACATAGCCTTAAATTGAGGGGTAATAGATATAGGACAGAGGTCAGAGGTGGGTTTTTTACGCAAAGAGTGGTGAGGCCGTGGAATGCCCTACCTGCAACAGTAGTGAACACGCCAACATTGAGGGCATTTAAAAATTTATTGGATAAGCATATGGATGATAAGGGCATAGTGTAGGTTAGATGGCCTTTAGATTTTTTCCCTGTCGGTGCAACATCGAGGGCCGAAGGGCCTGTACTGCGCTGTATCGTTCTATGTTCTATGTTAAGGCTGCCTTGACCGACCTGGTTGAACCAATCGACATGTAGATTAAAATCCCCCATGATAACTGCTGTACCATTTCTGCAGGCATCAGTTATTTCTTTGTTTACTGCATGCCCCCACCATAATGTTACTATTTGGTGGCCTATAGACTACTCCTATCAGTGACGTTTATGCCTTACTATTCCCGATTTCCACCCAAATGGATTCAACCTTATCCTCCATAGCACCGATGTCATCCCTTACTATTACCCGGATGTCATCCTTAAATAACAGAGCTACACCACCTTTACCATCCACTCTGTCCTTCCGAATAGTTTGATACCTTTGGATATTTAACTCCCAGTCGTGACCATCCTTTAACCATGTTTCAGTAATGGCCACTAAATCATAGTCTTTCACGATGATTTGCGCCATCAACTCATTTGCCTTATTCCAAATATAACGAACATTCAGGTAAAGTACACTTATGTTGGCTTTTATACCTCTGTTTTGAATCTTAACACCTTGATCAGTAACCTCTCCTAAGTTATTTTTCCTCTTAACATTTCTCCTAATTTTCCTTGTCGTTGAACCCATATCTTCATGTAACAACCTGCGTGTCGCTTACCATTAATGTTTTTACTTCCTGTTTTATTCCTTTTAGTATTACTGAGCCTATTCACTGAGCTCCCCTCAGTCAATGTACCTTGTACCGTCGCCCTTTTTGATTTTTGACTATGGCTTCTCTGCCTTACACTTTGCCCCTTACTGCCTTTTGTTTCTGCCCTTGTTTTACTACCTTCCGACTTCCTGCATCATTTCCCATCCTCCTGCCACGTTAGTTTAAACACTCCTCAAACGCTCTAGCAAATAGCCCCCCTAGGACATCGGTTCCAGTCCTGCCCAGGTGCAGACCGTCCGGTTTGTACTGGTCCCACCTCCCCCAGAACCGGTCCCAATGCCCAGTTTTTATATGGCTAGTCCAGTTTAGTTTCTGGCCAATGGTAACCCTCAGGATGAAGATAGTGGGGGTTTAGCGATGGTAATGCAAATGAATGTCATGGGGCAATGGTCATATTCTCTCTTTCTGGATATGGTCATTGTCTGGCACTTATGTGGCGCAAATGTTACTTGCTCTGTAAGAATGAGAACTAAATTGACCACAGTAAACTGGTTGAATTGTTTTTGACTAACATACAAATGGGAAGTATTAGAACAAAGAATAATACAGCACAGGAACAGGCCCTTCAAGCCTGTACCGGTCATGGTACCACCCTTGGCCAAAACCCTCAGCAGTTCAGAGTGCCGTATCCCTCGAAACCCATCCTATCCATGCATTTGTCAAGATGCCTTTAATGTATCTGCTTCCACAACCGCCCCTGGCAGCGCGTTCCAGGCACTCACCATCCTGTGTGTAAAAAACCTGCCTTGCATATCTCCTCTAAATGTTGTTACATGGTCCCCTAGTAACTGACCCCTCCATCCTGGGAAAGAGTGCCTTCCTATCTACTCTATCCTTGCCCTCATAATCTTGTAGACCTCTATCAGGTTGCCTCTCAACCTCCGTCGTTCTAATGAAAACAGTCCGAGTCTATTCAGCCTCTCCGCATAGCTAACACCCTCCAGACCAGGCAACATCCTGGTAAACTTCCTCTGCACCCTCTCCAAAGCCTCCACATCCTTCTGGTAGTGTGGCGATCAGAATTGTGCACAATATTCCAAGTGCGCCCATACCAAGGTTCTATACAACTGCAGCATGACTTGCCAGTTTTTATACTCGGTGCCCCGTCCTATGAAGGCAAGCATTCCATATGCTTCCTTGATTACCTTGTCCATTTGTGTTGCCACTTTCAAAGATCTGCACACATACACATGAATAGAATTGGAATAGAGGGATACGGACCCCGGAAGTATAGAAGATTTTCGTTTAGATGGGCAGCATGATCAGTGCAGGCTTGGAGGTTCGAAGGGCCTGTTCCTGTGCTGTACTTTTCTTTGTTCTTTGTTCTAATTCCAAATGGCTGTTGTATTGTTGGAGCTACCATTTCAGAGGAAATGTCAAAGCGGGTGTGAGGAAAACAAAGGTAGTTGAAGGCATTTATATTTGTACTAGTTTGGAAGGTTGGTTAGCTTAGTTGGCTGGATGGTTGGTTCACAATGCAAGTGACATCAACAGAAGGGGTTCAATTCCCCTACCAGCTGAGGTTACCATGAGGGATCCACCTTCTCAACCTTGTTCCTTGCCTGAGGTGTGGTGACCCTCAGGTTAAATCCTCGAGAAGGGAAAGAGCCTAATGGAGACTTTTGTTTCATTTTTCATTTATACTGGTAAACATTAACAAATAAGGTATCGTTTTCAGTGTTATTAAATTAACGTTTCTGTGCCTGGAAGGGTAAAACCTATGGATAAATACATGCTGGACAAAGTTGTTTTCATGTCTATGGGGTTGGTTATGTACCAACTGTTTCTATTATGCTTCGAGAGGATTATGGCGTGAAAAAGAAATAAAAGGCATAAACGTGTGAGAATTACTTAGTAACTGGAGGTCCTGTGAGGTTAAAAAGCTTTTTAAGGATTGCTGAATAAAGAGATCTAGGGGTACAGGTTCATAGCTCCTTGAAGGTGGAGTCGCAGTTGGACAGGGTGGTGAAGAAGGCATTCAGCATGCATGGTTTTATTGGTCAGAATATTGAATACAGAGTTGGGACATCTGGTTAAAGTTGTACAAGACACTGGTAAGACGACACATGGAATACTGTGTCCAGTCTGGTCACCCAATTAGAGGAAGGCTATTGTTAAATTAGAAAGAGTGCAGAAGAGATTTATGAGGATGCTACCAGGACTTTATGGTCTGAGTTATTAGGAGAAGCTGGACAGGCTGGGACTTTTTTTCCCTGGAGCGTAGGAGGCTTAGGGATATCTTATAGAGGTCTATAAAATAATGAGGAGCATAGATAAAGTAGATAATCAACATCTTTTCCCCAAGGTAGAGGAGTCTAGAACTAGAGGGCATAGGTTTAAGTGGAAGGGAGAGATACAAAAGAGACCAGAGGGGAAATTATTTCACACAGAGGGTGGCGATAATCTCGAACGGGCTAGCAGAGGCAGTGGTAGAGGTGGGGACATTTTTTCTTTTAAAAAACAGACAGTAACATGGGCAGGGTAAGTGTAGAGGGATATGGTCCAGAGGCAGGCAAGTGGGACTAGCTTAGTGATAGACACTGAGCGGCATGGATAAGCTGGGCCAAAGGGTCTGTTTCCATGCTGTAAACATCTATCTATCCATCTATACACCCAGATCTCTCTGACTTTGTATATTCCTCAGAGTTTTGCCATTTACTGTATATTTCCCCTCTATATTAGACCAGCCAAAATGCATTACCTCACATTTAGAATATAGAATATAGAACAGTACAGCACAGAACAGGCCCTTCGGCCCTCGATGTTGTGCCGAGCAATGATCACCCTACTTAAACCCACGTAACCCAACAATCCCCCCATTAACCTTACACTACGGGCAATTTAGCATGGCCAATCCACCTAACCCGCACATCTTTGGACTGTGGGAGGAAACCGGAGCACCCGGAGGAAACTCACGCACACACGGGGAGGACGTGCAGACTCCACACAGACAGTGACCCAGCCGGGAATCGAACCTGGGACCCTGGAGCTGTGAAGCATTGATGCTAACCACCATGCTACCGTGAGGCCCGGATTAAATTCCATTTGCCATTTCTCTGTCCAAGTCTTCAACCTAGCTATGTCCTGCTGTGTCCTCTGACAATCTTCAACACTATCTGCCACTCCACCAACCTTGGTGTCATCCACGAACTTACTAATCAGACCAGCTCCAATTTCCTCCAAATTGTTTATGTATACTACAAACAACATAGGCCCCAGCACCGGTGGAACACCACTATTCACAACCTTCCATTCAGAAAAACACCCTTCCGCTGCTACCCTTTGCCTTCTGTGACCGAGCTAGTTCTGTATCCATCTTGACACCTCACCTTTGATCCTGTGTGATTTCACCTTTTGCACCAGTCTGCCATGAGCAGCTTATCAAAGGCTTTACTGAAGTCCACGTAAACCACATCCACCGCCCTACATAGATACATAGAACATACAGTGCAGAAGGAGGCCATTGGGCCCATCGAGTCTGCACCGATCCACTTCAGCCCTCACTTCCACCCTATCCCCATCACCCTCCTAACCTTTATGGACACTAAGGGCAATTTAGCATGGCCGATCCACCTAACCTGCACGTCTTTGGACTGGGGGAGGAAACTGGAGCACCTGGAGGAAACCCACGCACACATGGGGAAAACGTGCAGAACTCCGCACACAGTGACCCAACGGGGAATCGAACCTGGGACCCTGGCGCTGTGAAGCCATAGTGCTATCCACGTGTGCTACCATGCCGCCGTCCTCCCATCAATCATCTGTCACCTACTCAAAAACTTGATCATGTTAGTGAGGTATGGCCTCCCCTTCACAAAATCATGCTGTCTGTCGCTGATGAGTCCATTTGTTTCCAAATGGGTATAAATCCTGTTCCTGAGAATTCTGTTCAATAATTTACCTACGACCGACGTGAGGCACACCGGCCTACAGTTCCCTGGATTATCCCTGCTACCTTTCTTAAACAGCAGTATCACATTAGCTATTCCCCAGTCCACACCTGTAGCCAATAAGGATACAAATCATCCAGTCAAATCCCCAGCAATTTCCTTCCTTGCTTCCTTCAGTATTTGGAGGTAAATCCCATCAGGCCCAGGAGACTTATCTACCTTAATTTTTTTTTAACACCCAACACCTCCTCCTTTTTGATGTCAACGTGACCCAGACTATCCACACACCCTGCTCAGGAAGGGGCGGGATTCTCTGACCCCCCCCCCCGCCAGTTCGGAGAATCACCAGGGGGGGGGGGGGGCGTGAATCCTGCCCCGCCGCCGGCTGCCGAATTCTCCGGCACCGGAATTTGGGCGGGGATCACGCCGGGCTGGTCGAGGGCCGTTGGCATAGTCCCCGTCCCCCCGCCCAGTGATTCTCCGGGCCTCGAAGGGCCGAGCAGCCGCCCGTTTTCAGCCATTCCCAGCGGCATGGATTAGACAAGGTCCATACCGGCGGGACCTGGCTTGGAGGGTGGCTCGCAGAGTCCTCGGGTGGGGGCGCGGGAGGATCTGGCTCCAGGGCGGGCGGGGGGGGGGGGGGGGGGGGGGGCGGGGGGGGGGGGGGGCAGGGTCCCCCCCCCACCGATCTGGGCTCACCGATCTGCAGGAGGACCTGTGCCGTGGGGGCACTCTTTCCCTCCGTGCGGGCCTCTGTAAGGCTCCACCATGGCCGGCGCGGAGATGAAACCCCTTGCGCATGCGCAGGAAACATGCCAATGGTTCTGCGCATGTGCCAGAACACGCTGGCACTCCTGCGCATGCGCCAACTCGTGCCGGCTGGCAGAGGCCCTTCGGTGCCGGTTGGCATGGCACCAACCCCTCAAGCGCTGGCCTCATCCCCGGAAGTGCGGAGGATTCTACACCTTCCAGGCGGCCCGACGCCAGAGTGGTTCACGCCACTCTTTGGCACCGGTACAGCCCGCCCCACCAATTGTGAGAGAATCCCGGCCCCAATATCTCCTCCCTTTTGATGTCAACATGACCCAGACTACCCACACACCCTGCCCAGGAATCATCTTCTAAAGTTCTTTTCTTTGGTGAACAAAGTAGTATTCAAAAGTAGTATCAGGTACAATGCAAAACTAGTATATTCAGGGATATGAAACAAAACACAGATAAATATAATTGAGGTACGGTGCAGTCACAATCTGTTTGAATGCAGAACACTTTAGTTATATAATTTCCTGGAAAGAGATAAATAATTGTATGCACTAGTGGAACTTACCTTTGACTGCCACACTAGCCTGTATGCGTGACTGAAATTCAGTGATTCCATGACCCGTTGGACAGTTGCTCCCACTTCCTGAGGATAGGGGTCACCTCGATTCACAACCTGAAGTGCAAACAATGCAAAATTTTAAAAGTGTGAAAAGTTTTTTAGAATACAGGATAGACCATAAATGCTAGATTTGTCAGCAACATGCAAATCCATCAAATTAAATTTTAAAAATTCCTGATTGACACCACATTTGGAAAAAAATTATGAAACTATTCCAGTCAGCATGCTATAACAGGCCTTACAAAATTTCCATTTACTTTATTCCAGTTTTTCACAGTATAAGCTCTTTATTCTCAACCTTTCAACATAGGGCAAAAAACATATTCTACTCGCAGCATCTCTTTTTGCCTTCATAACAAGCACATGTATTCTGTACATATGGCAGAGAAACAATCTTTATAACAAGATTACATACATTGGGGCAGCACGGTAGCATAGTGGTTAGCACAATTTCTTCACAGCTCCAGGGTCCCAGGTTCGATTCCGGCTTGGGTCACTGTCTGTGCGGAGTCTGCACGTTCTCCCCGTGTGTGCGTGGGTTTCCTCCGGGTACTCCAGTTTCCTCCCACAGTCCAAAGATGTGCAGGTTAGGTTGATTGGCCATGATAAATTGCCCTTAGTGTCGAATATTGCCCGTAGTGTTGGGTGGGGTGACTGGGTTGTGGGGGTGGGATTGGGTTGGGGGTGCTCTTTCAAAGAGCCTGTGCAGACACGATGGGCAAATGGCCTCCTTCTGCACTGTAAATTCTATGATATGACAACCAATACAGGATTAATGTCTAAAAACCGTACACAAAAAATATCCTTGGTAAAGACCCATAAATCTCACACTGCCAAAGGACAAATTCCAAAACTATTTTCTCTACTTCCAATTCAATTATCCAAAAATCAATATTTGATCCCAGCCCAATCTGAAATTGCATTCATCCTCACAGTTCTAGTACAAACACTATACACAATTATTTCCCTAGGCAAAAAACTTTCCACCAATTCCAGATAGAATATGAATGGATTAGGATTTAAAGTAGTTCACAAACATGTTGTCATCACAACAAAAAATGTTTGGTTTTGCTCAGAAGGCCAAATGCTTCGCCCAAAACCGTGAAAAAATTCTCTGAGAAGGTCGGCATTTCGAAAAAATTAAATCAGTGCTCACACATCCAATATAACGAAGATCCTGAGGAAATCATGTTTCAGAAGTGAGGATACTTAATCCCTGTTATCTTGACCAATAGTTATCCCTCACCCAGCACAACCAGAACAGTTAAATATTCCTTTGATGATCGTGGGGCTTTTATATGGAAACTGGTTGTCAAATTTAACTACATAACAAATTACTTCAAAAGTAATTTATTGGCTGTGATGCACTTTATTTGGGATGTCCTAATGATGGGAAAAGCACCATATAAATGAAAGATCTTCTTTCCCTTATGAGGGCATTGCCACATTTGTAATCCACATCTTGACCCATTATTCTCTCTCGGCTAGGCTCTGATCAATGTTATAAAGTGGGCAGCAAGAAAAAAAAAAATTCTGAGAAGGTTGGCATTCAGTAAGGCCAAATCCATGTTCAAAGCTCCTCTAAAATGCAAGGATCCGGAGGTGAAATAATGAACTCGGGCACAAATTCCAAAATGGACCGGAGGCAAATAATACTTGGAAGCAAGAGGTTTAAAAACTCAGGATGCATGTTCTTTTGCTTTGGTTGTGCTAAGTAACAATTTACATAACTTTTAACTTTTTTGAATTTTGATTTAGGTTTGGAGAACAACTGAGAGGTTAAAGACATGGTCGTGTATCGAAGGCTCCTCTAATTCCATTTAGAATGGAAGAAAGACCACTGTGCTACTTTCAAATACAAGATTACTCTGAGGCACTTACAGACATAGGCAGTGAATGAGCGGAGAACAAAATTACTACATCATCCCTTTTCTCAGATGGAAATCGATCAAGTTCCTGCCGTATATGATCTGCAAAACACTGCATGATAAACAAAATCTGTTAACCTCGAATGTTTGACTACAAGTGCAATTAACAACTACTTCATTTCTAATAAAAATTCATATTTTATCATAAAATAATCCTAGGTGAGATCACCCAAAGCATTTTATTTTCAAAGGCAAGTATCCTAAAAAGTAATTAGATATAATCGTTAGACCGCTTGTCATTGACAGACCACAACATTAGCAGCTCTATTATGCAGGCTAGATCAAAGTACACCATTTCAAAAACAGAACTCTTTGAATGGCCAATGGGCCAAGACGATCCAAGAGCCGGTGCAGACTCGATGGGCCGAATGGCCTCCTTCTGCACTGTAAATTCTATAAAATTCTATAAGGTGGAATATCATTTCATGCAAACCAGGCTGCAGCATTACAAAGAGGCACTTTGCAAGGCTGGAATCCAGATTTCACTTCAAGTGCAGCGAAAAATAATTTAAAGGTTCCGTCGATCTTAAATCCAGACAAGTGCATTACAATAACCAGTTTTATTTACATGTGTCTGGCTACAACATATGACGCAGAGTGCTCTACCAAAGTTATGGATCTTGCAACTTATTGATCCACAAGCAACATTACCTGAATTAATAATGGATGCGTTGGCCACCTGTCAATGGTACTCCATTTCATCTTTGATGCTGAGCTCTTGCCATTATAGTATCGATAAATTGCATTTAAACTACTTCCTACAAAAGAAAGTCAATAATCAAATAAACTACTAATCGCTTCTGACGTCTCACCACCATCTTCCACTGAAACTGTAAATGATGTGTTGCACTAAGATGGAAGATACGCATTTAATTTTTTGAGATGGTGTGTCATGTGAGAGCACCTTTAAGAAATGGGTGTTTAAGAAATGTACCTTAAGAAATGGGTGTTTCTCTACCGCTGCCACCGGCCAGGTACTCCACCAGCCCGGTAGTGGTGGCGACCTTGCAGATATGGAGCCAGTGGAGGAGGCATGTAGGGGAGATGGGTGCGTCTGTCTGGGCGCCAATCTGCGACAACCATCGGTTTGCCCCTGGGAGTATGGATGGGGGGTTTCGAGCATGGCGGCGGGCGGGGGTGGGCGATATGTTCCTGGAAGGGAGCTTTGCGAGTTTGAGGAGATAGGAGGAGAAATTTGGTCTGGTAAGGGGAAATGATTTCAGGTACCCACAGTTGCGGGACTTTGTCCGTAGACAGGTCCCATCCTTCCCACGCCTCCTGCCAATGGGGTTCCAAGGCAGAATAGTCTCTAGGGGGGGGGGAAGGAGGGGAGGGTAGAGTCTCTGATATTTATAAGGTGCTCACGAAGAGGGAAGGGTCCCAGACAGAGGAACTGAAACTCAAATGGGAGGAGGAGCTAGGCGGGGAAATGGAGGACGGACTGTGGGCAGAAGCCCTGAGTAGGGTGAATTCGACCGCAACATGTGCCAGGCTCGGCCTGATTCAATTTAAGGTCGTTCACCGGGCCCACATGACGGTGGCTCGGATGAGCAAATTCTTTGGGGTAGAGGACAAATGCGCTAGGTGCGCAGGAGGACCAGCGAACCACATACACATGTTTTGGGCATGCCCGAGGCTTAGGGGGTACTGGGAGGGATTTGCGGGGATCATGTCCTAAAAACAAGGGTGGCGATGGGTCCAGGGGTGGCAATTTTTGGGGTTTCGGAAGACCCGGGAGTCCAGGGTGAGAAAGAGCCTGCTGTTTTGGCCTTTGCTTCCCTGATAGCCCGGCGGCGAATATTATTGGCATGGAGGGACTCAAAGCCCCCGAAGACTGAGTTGTGGCTTTCGGACATGTCGAGTTTTCTGGGTATGGAAAAGAATCGCCTTGAGGGGATCTGTACAGGGGTTCGCCCGAAAGTGGCAACCATTCATTGACTTATTTGCGGGAGAGTGAGCGTCAGCAGGGGGGGGAGGGGTAGAGTAGAATAGAGTAGGAGGGATAAATTGGCGGGTAGTGCCGATGGGAGAGGAGCGGGCTTCTGCAGTATGTTACGATTGAAGTATTGAATGTACGTGGATGTTTGCATATTTTTGCCTTTTTTGCTTTCTTTCTGTTGATGTCTGTAACTGTTTACAATGCCGAAAAACTACCTCAATAAAATTGTTTGTTTAAAAAAAAAAGAGTACGTAAGGTGAAGGAAGTGAACAAGATGAATATTGCTGAAAAGAGACATGTTGCTGAAGCTTTTCATCTTACACTCATCAGGACAAATGCAAGAAACAAGTGCAACAATTTATACAACAGGAGAAAAGAATGTTGATTGGTTGGCAAGTGAATTTTGATTAACAGAGGTGCTGCCATAGAAAGCAACAGGGAACTCTAGACTCCCCAAGCTTATGGATAATTCCCCCCCCCCCCCAAAATGCAAGGCATGAATTCCTTTTGTTTGCAAGGAATGAGTACCTGCATATGAATGTGTGTCACTTCTAACTAATATATACGAGTTGTGTTACGAACTCAACTGATTAGCTTAAATTGTTTCTTAGTGTAGCTTTTAGAAGTGACAGTATGTTCCACAAGTACTGTTCAATCCTAGAAACACATCAAATAGTAGACATTTTGTTTTCGGGTTTGCAAGCTCGGACTTGCAAAACTTAGATACTGTTAGATGTGACTCCATGATTGGTGATCTAGATCTAGATAAGATACACATCAGTAGGAGGCCATTCAGCAACTCAAACCTGCTCCACCATTTGAGAAGATCATTGCTGATTTGATTGTGGTCTCAACTCTATTTTCCTGACTTCCTCCTAAAACCTTTGATTCCCTTGTCAGTCAAGATTCCATCTAACGCAGCCTTAA
The DNA here is from genome assembly GCF_902713615.1 of Scyliorhinus canicula. Taxonomy (NCBI): domain Eukaryota; kingdom Metazoa; phylum Chordata; class Chondrichthyes; order Carcharhiniformes; family Scyliorhinidae; genus Scyliorhinus; species Scyliorhinus canicula. The sequence continues at coordinate 56,477,605 of NC_052148.1, forward strand.
AATTATTCAATGATCCACACTCTCTGGGGAAGTGTGTTCCACAGTCTAATGGTCATCAGAAAAAAAACAATTCTCCTCAGCTTCGTCTTAAATGGGAGACTGCACATTTTAAAAATGTGTCCCCAGTTCTCGTCTTTCCCATAAGGGGAAACATCCTCTCAGCATTCGCTTCTCATTCTTCTCAACTCCAATGGATACAGGCCCAACCTGTCCATCTTTTCGCAAAAGACAACCCTTTATCCTAGGAATCAGGAGAGTTTCGCTGAAATGCTTCTAAATATATTTTATTCAAGAGACAAAAATAGTACAGTGCTCCAGATGTGGTTTCACCAAAGCTCTGTACAACTGTAATAAAACTTCCCTACTTATATATGAGATTCCTCTTGCAATAAACAACAATCTTCCTGTCTACACCACATGGACTACAGTGGTTTAAGAAGCCACCCTTTCTGAAGAGCAACAAAGGATGGGAGATAAAGTCTGCGATGTCCACATCCAGTGAATGAACAAATAAATAAAAACTCAGTTGTGAATCTGGAATTTTCTCTTCCAGAATGATGTGAATGCTTTCTTGTTGGTGATATTTATAGTGAGGATAGACAGATTTTTGCTCTCCCACAGAACTGAGACTTATGGAGAGTTGGCAGAAGTTGCATGCTGAATATCAGCCATAATTGTAATGAATGGCGGAGTAGGCTGGATGGATCAGTCTTCTCCTGCTCCTATTTCCTATGTCCCATGCTACTTACAAACACACTTTCTAGACACAGAATGTTACGTTTGCCAAGGTTACCAGTTTATGTCCATTTCCCGACTGATATCGATCCGAATGAGATGGCGCTCAGATTTACGACTCTGACTGGATTCCCACAGGATCAGGGAGTCAAACAATGAACACATTCAAGACAGCTTCAAATCAAGCAGCAGTATTCAATCAAAATAGATTATATTCCATTGAGGTTCAACTGGTGTGCAACCATCAAATTAAACTTAAGGCAAAGTTGGGTATTCATACAAGTGCAAGCATGCAGGTTGATAACACAACAGTACTTTACGAGACAAACATTTATAATGATAACATTTAAGAAAGTCAAAAATTGAACGAAATGCTAAAAATTGATTTGGAACACATCATTTGCTTCTCAAACTCAGCATGTGTCCAATCATAGAATCTTTTGATGGAAGCCAACATTAATTTCAGTTAGAAAGCTAGTTTTGAAGATGGCCTTTTGAACACAGCCACATCAGTTCAAAGAAAGCCCAGCAAAGCTAAATAGTGCTAATTGCAAAACTGGAGTGGTGTTGTACAAGTGTAGTGTGGCCATCAAACAAGAACAAGTTTATGTATGAGCATATCAGCCACTGGACAGTCTGATCTTTGGTGCCCTTCGAGAACAGAGGAAGTGAGAAAAGCTTGAAATCAAAAATTAAGAATAAATCCTGATATTAGCTGAACATTTAGAATACAATCTTTACATTTTAACATGTGCTATTTTAGTGAACAGCGTTATCCATTTATCCACCAACACTGTTGTACCTGTGGTAGAACAGCTATACTGAGGATACTGTGTAAAAGCTACTGCTCGATCAATCCCATCTCTCTCCATTTCTTCTACTGCTTCTTCTGTTAGTGGATGAACATATCGGAAACCAATGTAAAATTTGTGCGGTGCTGAAAAATAAGATGTACAAGTAACTTAAGGATTATTTTCATCTAATGAAATGGAAAATCGAACAAAGTTCGCTCTACATGTACCTTACTAACATGTTCCAGCTCTTGAAAGATGCCCCCTAGCATCTTTCTGTGCAACCTCCCAGAGGAATACATCTCCCAAGATTCTTTGTTGCCAACTATGGCTGCCTTCCCTCTGCCCCATGAGCCGTGGTTCTACTCTCTGCATCTCCTTCTTTAATCCCTTCTGCCTTTCTACTTTCCAATCCTATTAAACCGTCTCAAAATCAACCCTTTGATCTAATTTTCCTCTGCAAATTACTTTGGGATATATTTTTAAGAGCTGTTATATAAATGCAGCAATCTTCCAAAGATCCTCCAACATTTATTCACAGAAATATCTCAGCTTTTCAAAGCTCCAAGATGTTACCATATTTTCCCAAAGTCGTTGATATATTAAAAACAGATAATGTTCAAATAATGTTTAAACAGAATCAATTGCTGCATTTTTTGAGACACCTAGTGCAGACTAACCACCAAGAGTAGTTACGTTATTATCTTATCAGTTCAGGAATACAGTATGTTGAATTACTGCCCTTCTCCATGTTATCTCCATAACCACAGTATGATTTAAACAAGATTGAGGGATGGGATAGGAGATGGGCATGCTTCCTTATTTGATTCGCAGAATTTGAAGTCAGATAGTTTACAGTTTAAGTTATCTAACATGCCACAGAAATGAAACAACAAATTACAAAATATAGAATACACTGAAGATATGCAAACCCAATGGACCTAACAGCCTTGTATCTGGAGTTCTAAAGAACCATTTCGGGGCCACATAATAGCAGCTACTTGTAAAACTTTTACACCAATATACACCGCTATTTCTCCCCTCCTTTTACTTGAATACCCATGTCTTCCAAATTCAGTGCTGTGTAAAAGCACCCAGCTAAATCTGGGCCACCTAATCAATTTGATTTGCCCTAAAGATATTTGGTCTGCTGTGGCTTTGAAAGGCATGCCATTAATATTTAGATTGACAAGAATCGCTCACTCACTTTCCATAAGCTCTTCATAAATGCAACATCTTTGATGTAAATATTCAAAGAATTATCGATTTATGTTTTCATAACATTGTAGAAGTGTAAAGCAATTATATCTTTTACACTAGGTCATACATTATAAGTGGAATTTAATCCAATAATGAATCCTTGGAGCAGTAAGGTGAAGAATAATTTCCTTTTCTTTTGGGCTGTAGATTAGAGCAGCAGAAAGAATAACAGCATTTAACAAATCTTCATGCCTATGCATACAGCAACTAGGTTGCAAAACTGTGGCACTTCAATGGTTTTCGGTAAAATTACAATAATTCCTTGAGCTAGCTCCTGCTTAATTCGTGCTGATTTTTCACTGTACATTTGCAGACATGATTCAAAAATACATATGGGATAGGAGGAACCTTTATGTGCTCCATGTACAAGGTAACACTCCTCAGCTGCCAATAAACAAATATACGCCATAAATATTAATTGCAAATTACAAGGAGCATGAGCTATATTAATAATTAACAGTTAACATGGTGGGAGAAGGATAAAAACTTCAGACCTCAAATCCTCATTTGGTGTTTGTGATTGGCTGGATTCTTTGTTTGGCAAAAATACCTCTTTTCCTCATTAAAAATACACCTAAATCTTCAAAATCTATACCATTAAAGGGATGGACAGAAGAAAAGCAATGGAAACATACATATTTTGAATCATTAAAGGAAATCAGATAAAGAGTGGAAAACTACACAATAGCCCCAATAGTACAAAGCATTGAAACATAAAAAAACTTGACACGCGAGTCGTGGGGGACGATAGATGGAGGGAGCTGGAAGCACCAATAGGACTGGGAGAGGTAATTGACAGCATTAACTCCATGCAGATGGGGAAGGTGCCGGGACAAGACAGGTTCCTGGCGGACGTCCACAAAACATTTGCGTCAGCTCTCGTCCCGCACCTGCGAGAGATATTCACAGACCCGTGAGCGAGGGGATCCTGCCTTCGATGCTAACATAGACAACAATATCGCTGATACCCAAAAAAGATAAAGACCCAACAGTATGCGTATCTTACAGACCCATGTCACTGCTCAATGCGGACACGAAAATACTCGCAAAAGTCCTGGCCAAGAGACTGGAGAATTGCGTACCTCAGGTGGTCGCAGAGGACCAGACAGGCTTTGTTCAGTGTAGACAGCTAACTGTAAACATCAGATGGCTGCTGAATGTGATACTAACCCCATCCGGGGTGAGAACACCAGAGGTGATTGTCTCGCTGGACGCAGAAAAGGCCTTCGGCAGAGTTGAATGTACCTCACTGAGCTACTGCAGTGGTTTGGGCTGGGGACAGGATTCAGCTCATGGGTGAAACTCCTGTACAACGTCCCCAAGGCGAGTGACCGGACCAACATCACCAGCTCTGAATACATCCAGTTGCACAGAGGCACTAGGCAGGGATGCCCGCTCCTGGTCGCCCTGGTAATTGAGCTGCTGGCGTGAAAGACTCGAGGGGCTGGAAGGGAATCCGAAGAGGAGGCAGAGAGCATAGTCTCACTCTATGCAGACGACCTGCTCCTCTACATCTTGGGCCCACAAAACAGCATACTTCTGGAAGATTTCAAAGCTTTCTCGGGCTACAAACTCAACCTGGGCAAAAGTGATTTGCCCGGTGAACCTGAGAGGGAGGGGCAGGGCAGGAAGGTCTACCATTTAAAATAACGCAAAACAAATTGCGCTACCTGGGGATCCAGATAGCCCGTGACTGGACACGGATTCACAAGTGGAATCTGACCAGTCTGGCAGAGGTAAAAAGGACAGAGATTTGAGGTACTCCGGCTTTCCCTGACGGGGAGGCTGCAGACGATCAAGATGAACATACTGCCCAGATTCTTCTTCCTGTTCGGATCCATATAGATCTTCATCCCCAAGGTCTTTTTCCAAACAGTAGACAAAATGATTATGACACTCAACCAGCCCAGTGGTGGTAGCAACACTAAGAACCTGGAACCAGATGAGGCAGCACTTCTGTCTAACCGATATCCACCATGGCCCCCACCTGCAGCAACCACAGGTTTCCACCAGACATGCTCACCACCACCTTTAGGAGGTGACAACAGGACAGGGGGACACTGATAGCTAGGGACTTCTACACGGGGAACAGACTTGCGACCTTAGAAGAGCTGATGGAGAGACTGGAACTACCAAACGGACAGGAACGGCAACATCTGCAAATCAAAAACTTTCTCTGCAAGGAGACGACGAGACCCTAAGGTCCTGAGAGACATAATGTTGGAGGAGTTACTGGACACGGACAGTCTGGAAAAGGGGAACTTCTGGGACATATACAGCTGACTTTGAGAAAGGACACGCTCCCCACTCGATGGAACAAAGACTTACGGGTGGACGTAGGGTAAGGACTCTGGAGCGAAGCACTTAACAGGGCAAACTCTACCTCCTCCTGCGCAAGGCTAAGCCTCGGGCAAAGTGGTGCACCGAGCACACATAACCAGAACCCAGATGAGCAGGTTCTTCCTGGAGGTGGGGGACAAATATGAAGGGTGCCAGGGAGGCCCGGCCAACCACCCCCACGTGTTCTGGACTTGCCCCAAACTTGCTGGGTTCTGGACAGCCTTCTCCGATGCAATGTCCAAGGTTGTGAAGGTGGAGCTGTGCCCGAGAGCGGCAGCCTTCGGGGTATCGGACCAGCCAGAACTTGATATGGAGAAGAGGGCCAAAGTTTTGCCTTCCCATCCGCCCGCCAGAGAATCCTGCTTGCCTGGCAATCAGCATCACCACTCACAGCAGCAGACTGGCTGCCGGACCTTTCGGAATTTCTCCACCTGGAGAAGATCAAAAACATCATGCGAGGGTCGGAGGAAGGCTTCATTAAAGCATGGGGCAATTCACCAACCTGTTAGAAACCAACAACTGATAGAACGAGGAACTGCCAGATAACACAGAAAGCAGACTGGAAGGGGGGGGGGGTTGAGGCTGAAAAAAACACCAAAGAGGGACCGACATGGGTACCAGAGGGCCCATTACAAAGCCACAGGAATAAGTCAAACACCAAACAAACGGTGAAAGAAAGGGCCTAGGATAAGACCCGAAAACAGTAAAAATGGGGGGAACTCTGCAATCCATGTAATGTAGGTACACACACAGTGCTGTTAGGGAGTTCCAGGATTTTGACCCAGCGAGAGTGAAGGAATGGTGATATATTTCCAGATCAAGGTGGTGAGTGACTTGGAGGGGAACGTTCAGATGGTAGTGTTCCCAGGTACCTGTTGCCCTTCTCCTTATTCGATGGTAGTGGCCATTGGTTTGGAAGCTGCTGCCTAAGGATACATAGAAGATAGAAGCAGGAGGAGGCCTTTTAGCCCTTCGAGCCTGCTCCGCCATTCATCACGATCATGGCTGATCATCCACCTCAATTGTCTTATCCTGCTTTCTCCCCAAAGCCTTTGATCCCATTCTCCCCAAGTACAATATCTAGCCTCCTCTTGAATATATTCAAAGTTATAGCATCAACTACTTCCTGTATTAATGAATTCCACAGGCTCACCACTCTTTGGGTGAAGAAATGTCTCCTTATACCTGTCCAAAATGGTTTACCCGGAATCTTCAAACTGTGATCCCTCGTTCTGGACACACCCATCATTGGCAATATCTTCCCTACATCTACCCTGTTTAGTCCCATTAAAATTGTATAAGTCTCTATAGATCCTCCCTCATTCTTCTGAACTCCAGCGAGAACAATCCCAACCTAGTCAATCTCTCCTTCTATGACAGTCCCGCCATCCCTGGAATCAGTCTGGTAAACCGTTGCGACTCCCCTTCGAGAGCAAGAACATCCTTCCACAGAGGAGACCAAAACTGCACATAATACTCCAGGTGTGGCCTCACCAAGGCACTGTATAATTGCAGCAACACATCCCTGCTTCTATACTTGAAGCCTTTCGCAATGAAGGCCAACATGCCATTAGCTTCTTCACCGCCTGCTGCACCTCATGCTTACCTTCAACAACTGGTGCACAAGGACACCCAGGTCCCGCTGCACACTCCCCTCTCCCAATTTATAACCATTCAGGTAGTAATCTGCCTTCTTGTTTTTGCTTCCAAAGTGAATAACCTCACACTTGGGTAAATTATACTGCATCTGCCATTGATTTGCCCACCAGATCTTGCTGTAGGATCCCTGCATCCTCGTCACAACTCACCCTCCCACCTAACTTAGTATCATCAGCAAACTTTGAGATGTTACATTTTGTTCCCTCATCCAAATCATTAATTATACAGTAGTCCCCCGTTATACCGCGTTCCGCAATACCGCGGTTCGCGATATACCGCGGGGGGGCTTATGGACCCCAACTGTCAGTTGTGTCAATTTCAGCGGCCGGCTCACTTTGATCCGGAGAGGGAAGCTGCTCTCTCACTGAAACAATCAGCCGGCCGCTGAAATTGACACTGCCCGCTACTCTCTCCCTCCAATCAGTACCCCAGCAGCCACAGCCTGTACCCCAGCAGCCACAGCCTGAACCCCAGCTACAGAGGGGAGGGGCGATGTGAGACCATGCTGGTCTTGCAGAGGCCCGTATGACCTCCTTCTGTGTTCTCTGCTCTCTCCCTCCAATCAGCCGGCAGTGTCAATTTCAGTGGCCGGCTCACTTTGATCCGGAGAGGGAAGCTGCTCTCTCACTGAAACAATCAGCCGGCCGCTGAAATTGACACTGCCCGCTGCTCTCTCCCTCCAATCAGAAACATTAAAACTTAAAAGTTGGATTGGAGGGAGAGAGCAGCCGGCAGTGTCAATTTCAGCGGCCGGCTGATTGTTTCAGTGAGAGAGCAGCTTCCCTCTCCAGATCAAAGTGAGCCGGCCGCTGAAATTGACACTGTTTTAATTAGATCCACGATGGGGGTTTTAAATTTATTTAAAAATCTATGCTAGCGCTTCCCATTGTGAGTCTACGGGGGTCTGACCTCTCCCCCCGCCCCCCGTAGACTCTCAATGGGAAGCGCTAGCATAGATTTTTAAATAAATTTAAAACCCCCATCGTGGATATCCGCGGCTCGGTTGCAACGCGGGTGGCTGTCTTGGACCCCAACACCCGCGTTATAAAGGGGGACTACTGTATATTATGAATAGCTGGGGTCCCAGCACTGATCCCTGTGGTACCCCACTAGTTACTGCCTGCCAATTTGAAAAGGACCTATTAATTCCTAATCCTTTGTTTCCTCTCTGCCAACCAGTTTTCTATCCAGCTCAATACATTTCCCCCAATCCTATGCACTTTAATTCTACACAATAATCTCTTATGCGGGACTTTGTCAAACGCTTTCTGAAAGTCCAAATATACATCGACTGGCTCCCCCTTGTCAACTGTACTGGTTACATCTTCAAAGAATTCCAACAGATTTGTCAAGCATGATTTTCCCTTCATAAATCCATGCAGACTCTGTCTGACCCTGCCACTGCTTTCTAAATGTTCTGCTATAAAATCCTTGATAATGGATTCAAGCATTTTCCCCACTACCGATGTTAGGCTTACTGGTCTATAATTCCCTGCTTTCTCACTACCTCCCTTTTTGAATATCGGAGTGACGTGAGCTACCCACCAATCTGCAGGGACAGTTCCAGAGTCTATAGAATCCTGGAAGATGACCACCAATGTGTCCACTATTTCCAGAGCCACCTCCTTAAGCACTCTGGGATGCAGATTCTCAGTCCTTGGGGATTTATCCACCTTCATTCCCATCAATTTTCCCAGCACCATTTCTCTACTAACGTTGATCTCCCTCAGTTCTTCCCTCTCACTAAACCTTTCATTTTCCAACATTTCTGGTATCTGGTTTGTGTCCTCTTTTGTGATTACAGAATGCAAAGTATGTATTCAATTTCTCAGCCATTTCTTTGTCCTTTATTATGCATTCCCGTTTCTGTCTGTAGGGGGCCTACATTTCTCTTTACCAATCACTTTCTCTTCACATATCTATAGAAACTCTTAGGGCGAGATTCTCCGCAAATGCGGAGAATCGTAAAGGCTGCCGTGGGACAGGCCGTGACCCACGGCAGCCTTCACGTCCACTTCCGGGGCCGATTCTCCCCCCCCCCCGGGCGGGGCTAGGAGCGCGGCCCCGTGCGTCACGGTGGTCGTCAAGGCCGCACGACAAGCGTCACGCCGGCTGACGATGTCAGCCGCGCATGCGCAGTTGCCATCTTTTCCCTCAGCCGCCCCGCAAGACGTGGCGACTTGATCTTGCGGGGCGGTGGAGGGAAAAGTGTGTGTCCGTTACGGACGCACGGCCCGCGATCAGTGGGCACCGATCGCGGACCAATGCCCCCTTTGGCACGGCCGTGGTACTGCCATGCCAATCAGGCCCCCAGATGCCCCAAACGGGCATCTGGCGCCCGTTTCACGACGGCAGCAAGCAGGTGTGTTTGCTGCCGTGTTGAAACGGGCGCGAAGGCCCGGCTGCTTGGCCTCGGAGAATCGCCGCTCGCCGTTTCGTGGGTCGGGCGTGAAAAATGTCGGGGGGCCCTCCCGCTATTCTCCCACCCGGCGTGGGGGGCGGAGAATCACGCCCTTAGTGTCAGTCTTTATGTTGCCTGCAACCTTCCTTTCGTACTGTACTTTCCCCTTCTTAATCAACCCCTTCGTCCTTCTTTGCCAAATTGTAAACTGCTCCCAATCCTCAGACCTATTATTTTTCTTGGCCAATCTGTATGCCTCTTCCTTGGATCGGATACTATTTCTAGTTTCCTTTGTAAGCCATGGATTGGTCCTCTTACCCCCTTTGCTTTTCTGTCAGACAGGAATGAACAGTTGCTGTAGTTCCCACATGCGTTCCTTGAACGTTTGCCATTGCCTATCCACTGTCATCCCTTTAAGTAACTCTCCCCAATCTATCAAGGCCAACTCACGCCTCATATCTTCATAGTTCCCTTTATTAAGATTCAGCACCCTTGTCTCCATGTTGATAAAATGTTCTATCATGTTATGGTCGCTCATCCCCAAGGGGTCTCATACAGCCAGATTGGCAACGATTCCCTTCTCATTACACAGTACCCCATCTAACGATGTGTAGGTTAGCTGGATTGGCCATGCTAAATTTCCACTTCGTGTCCAGGGATGTGCAGGTCAGGCGGGGTTATCGGGTTGCAGGGATAGGATGAGAGCCTAGTTAGGGTGCTCTTTCAGAGGGCCAGTGCAGACTTGATGGGCCGAATGGCCTCTTTCTGCACTGTAGGGGTTCTATGATTCTTCAATGAAGGAGCCTTGGCAAGTCCCTGCAGTGCACCTTGTAGATGGCACACAATGCTGCCACTGTTCGTCAGTGGTGACGGGAGTGAATGCTTGTGGGAGGGATACCAATCAAGTGAGCTGCTTTGTCCTGGATGGTGTTGAATTTCTTGAGTGTTGTTGGAATGGCACTCATTCAGGCAAGAGGAGAGTATTCCATTACACTCCTGACTGTGCATTGTAGATGGTGGATAGACTTTAAGGATTGGTAGATGAGCTACCTCCCACAGGGGATGAGCTACTTCCCACAGGATTCCTAGCCTCTGAACTGTTCTTGTAGCCACAATATTTACATGCCTGGTCCAGTTCAGTTTCTGGTCAATGTCAACCCTCAGAATGTTGATAATGTGGATTCAAAGATGGTAATGTTACTAACTGTAAAGGGGTAATGGTTAGATTCTCTCTTGTTGGAGATGGTCATATGAACCACAAATGTGCTAAGCAATGTTACTTGCGACTTGGCAACCCAAGCCTGGATATTGTCCAGGTCTTGTTGCAATTGGACATGGATTGCTATCCGAGGAGTCGCAAGTGCTACTGAACATTTTGTAGTCATCAGCAAACATCCCTGCTTCTGACCTTATAATGGAAGAAAGGTTATTGATAAAGCAGGTGAAGGTGGTTGGCCTAGAGATATCCCAGATTTACATTCAACCACCACACTCATCTTCTTTTGTGCCAGGTATGACTACAACCAGAAGGGGGTTTCCCCTGATTCTCATCGTCTCCAGTTTTACTAGGGCTCCTTGATGCCACACTTCATCAAATGCTGCCTTGTTGTCAAAGGCAGTCACTCTCACCTCGTGCCTTTTCAATATCATTTAATATCTGTATACGTTTTTAGTAATCTCCTGAACTGGTTTCAATCATCTGTGGAGGTTGGAGAGGAATTTCCCGAAATGTCTTTTCCTCTTATTGCCTCAGTATGTTTGTAGCAGGATTCGCATTGAAGAACAAGTGGTACCCATTGAGAATGAGTGGAGTAGCAGCATCACAGAACATTTTCTACAATAGAATCTTTGAAAACATTATTGCAATTGTTAAAGAGTTAATTCAAGTTGGAGTAAAGTATTGACATGCATTAAGAGACTTGGCGGACTAAAGCAGTAAAAATAGATGGAATTCATCATATCTTGAAATAAATGGGAACCAGTGTTGTTGATACAAAGCTAGGTGGGAATGCAAGTTGTGGAGAGGACAAAGAGATATAGACAGGTTAAGTGAACGGGCAAAAAGGTGGAGCATAGTGTGGGCAAGTGTGAAGTGATTCACTTTGGTAGTTAGAATAGAAAAGCAGTGTAGTATTCAGAAGGATTATAGTGTACTTGTTCAAGGGACAAAGAAAGTTAGCCTGCTGATACAGCATGGAACTAGGAAGGCAACTGCATGTGTGCATTTATTACAAAGGGATTTGAGTACAAGAAGAAAGAAGTCTAGTACAATTATAAAGAGTTTTGGTGGAATACTGTATGCTGTTGGTCTCCGTATTTAAGGAAGGATATACTTACCATGGAGACAGTGCAGCATAGGTTAACTAAATTGATTCCTGGGATGGGAGGGTTGTCCCATGGGTTGAGTAAATTAGGCTTCGCTCTCTGGAGTTAAGAAAAATGAGTTAAGATCTCATTGAACCATGCAATATTCTGAAGGGGCTTGACAGATTAGGCACAGAGGTTGTTTCCCAGGAATTTACAACATGGGATTACAGACTCATGATAAGGGGTTATTCATTTAGGACCAAGATGAGGGGAAAGTTCTTCATTCAGAGGACTGTGAACCACTGGAACTCTCCAGCCAAGAGGGTTGTAGATGCTCCATTGTTCAATATATCAAAGCTTGAAATGGAATTTTCTTCTCCCAGGGAAGAGTTTTGGCAAATTGGCGAGAAAAGTGGTGTTGAGATAGGATGCCAGCCTCATAGTGAATGGCAGAGCATGCTCAAAGGGGCCATGTGCTCCACTCCGACTTATGTTCTTATATGGTGTTGTGGGAGCTACCAAATTGATGAAGTTTTTAAAGCTCTGAAGATAATGAGATAAAAAAATGTCACAGGTGCTTGATGACTTTTGCTTATTCAAGTCCATTTTCTTGGTGCAATTAAAAAGTCAAACAGCATTTGTGACAGAAAACAGGTGCTCTAACAAATACCTGCAATACACAACCTTGTTTGCTAGATACATTAAAATTGAAGACACATTCAACGTATTGGTATATACAAATAATCTTCATCTGGTGAAACATTATAAACTGAAGCAATACCTGTCTCTGGAGATAAGTCATCAAGCAGTTTCACCATGCCATCTCCTTGCTTGGCAGTCCACATTTTAATCGGTGACCCTCCACCAATTCTGTGGTACTGTTCCCTGATCTTTGGAGTACGGCGCTTTGCAATAAAAGGAGCAAGTTTGCTGAAAAAAATAATCCCAGAAATTAAGTTGCTGCTTTCCATCCTCACTGTTGCCTCTTGCAAGATCGTGCTCTTAAAAGTCTAAAAGCGAATACTGGGCATGAGTCTCTACTGCTTATTCACCATCAACAAAGTTACATGATGATTGGAGTATACAGGTACAGCAACTGATTAGGAAGCAAATAGAATTTTGGTGTTTACTGCAAAGGGAATAAAATATAAAAGTAGGAAAGCTTTGCTGCAGCTGTTACAGGCCTTCATCAAATCACATCTGGAGTATAGTGTAGAGTTTTGGTCTCTTTATTTTAAAAAGGATATAATTACATTAGAAACAGCTCACAGGGCAATCGAAGTGGCAGGCCTGAGTCCAGAACACGATGTAGAGAGGGACTAGGGCACACTAGGTGGCTCCCACTGAAAATGGACCTTTGAGGAGTTTGAAGTCTGGTCCCTGGAGGAAGAGATTTCCCGACTTTGGAATTTTTGGGGAAAAATTTGTGAAAATGTTTAGTTATTTTCAGATTGAAAAAAGAAAGAAGAAATAAGAAGTCGTTAGAGGATGTGAAAAGCAGCTAGGAAGAAGGAAGAAAACCCGGGTTCGCCGTTGAATGAGAAGGCCAGCAAAAGCGCAAACAAGATGGCGGAGGCCGGACGCATGGCGGGGCCGCACTACTTACGGTGGAGAAGATGACCGAGGTGATGGCGGTGGAGCTGGAAAAGCAGTTTGCGAGGCATATGGAGGCTTTGAGGAAGGAGACGGCGGTTGCATTGAAATCGTTGGTGGAGGAGGCAATCGCCCCGGTGAGGGTAGCTGTGGCAAAGACATCGGCCGAGGTGAGAGAGCAGGACGAGAAGATGAAGGAAGTGGAGGAAGCCGTGCCGCAGCACAGCGACCAGCTCACCTCGATGGGGGACGAGCTGCGGAGAGTGGTGGAGGTCAACAGAGGACTCCAAGCAAAGCTCGAGGACTTGGAGAACCACTCAAGATGGCACAATCTGAGAATTATGGGCTTGCCCGAAGGGACAGAGGGCCCAAGGCCAACAGATTACTTTGCTAAGAAGTTGGCGGAGCTGATGGGGGAGGGTAAAAACTAATCCAGTACAAGCTGGACCAAGCTCATTGATCATTAAGGCTGAAGGCCAAGGTGAATGAGCCGCCAAGATCAGTAATTATCTGCTTCCATAAGTACTGCATGAAGGAGAAGGTGTTAAGCTGGGCGAAGCAGAAGCGCGAGGTGCAGTGGGACGGTGCTGGAGTTCGGATCTATCAGGACTTGACGGTTGAGTTGGCAAAGAGACGAGCAGCGTTCGGGCGGGTGAAGGCGGCACTGTACAAAAAGGGGTGCGATTTGGTATGGTGTACCCGGCGAAGCTGAGGGTAACGTATAACGCCAGAGACTTTTATTTTGAGACAGCGGAGGCCGTTGAGGCATTAGTGAGGGCAGAAGGGCAGCACGGTAGCATGGTGGTTAGCATAAATGCTTCACAGCGCCAGGGTCCCAGGTTCGGTTCCCAGCTGGGTCACTGTCTGTGCGGAGTCTGCACGTCCTCCCCGTGTGTGCGTGGGTTTCCTCCGGGTGCTCCGGTTTCCTCCCACAGTCCAAAGATGTGCGGGTTAGGTGGATTGGCCATGCTAAATTGCCCGTAGTGTCGTAAAAAGTAGGGTTAAGGAGGGGGTTGTTGGGTTACGGGCATAGGGTGGATACGTGGGTTTGAGTAGGGTGATCATTGCTCGGCACAACATCGAGGGCTGAAGGGCCTGTTCTGTGCTGTACTGTTCTATGTTCTAAGGCTTGGGGACAGACGTGAGGAGCGGAACTGGAAGAGAGACTGTGGACTGTTTGGGCAGCTGGAAAATGTATAAATGCTACAACTTTCTTTTTACTGATGTGTATTGTAATTTACTTCTCTTTGCATTGTTACAGAGTTCAAGTTAATGGTTGGGTGGATTGGCGTTCTCTGTTGCGACGGTTAAATCTTATGTTAGTGAATTGTATGGGTTGGATTGTTGGTTTTGTTTTTCCTTTCTCTCGGACTGGGTGGAAGGGGACGAGATATCTTGGTGGGGGGAGCCACCCGTGCTAGCTAACTAAAGTCAGCTCATGAACGAAAGTGAGGTGAGAGGAGGGCTGCTGACGTTGGAGCCTGGATAGCAGGCTTCAATGGGCCTACAAGGTGAGCGAGAGGGAGGGGGTAAGGGGTTGACACTGGGAGATGTTTTTTCAAGGGGAAATGTAGAGGGGCTTCTTGCGAGGGGGGGAAGGGGTTCGATGTTAACAATAGACAGGGGCGGGTCAGGCTTATGGGGCAGGGCCCGGTGGTATGATGATGGTGGATAAGGGTGGGGGGGTGAGAGACCCCCAGTTAGGATAGTCACGTGGAACGTGAGAGGGCTAGGCGGTCCGGTCAAGAGTGCTTGCGCATCTTAAAAGTTTGAAAACCGATGTGACAATGCTGCAGGAGACTCACTTGAGGGTGAAGGACCAGGTGAGACTTAAGAAGGGCTGGGTTAGTCAAGTGTTTCACTCTGGATTTGACGGAAGGGCTTGAGGGGTAGCGGTGCTGGTCAGCAAAAGGGTACGCTTCCAGATGGAGAAGGTGGTGGCAGATCAGGGGGATAGATATGTGATTGTGACAGGGGCGCTGGAGGGGAGATTAGTGGTGCTGTTAAGTGTGTACGGGCCCAATTGGGACGATGTGCGATTCGCGAAGAAGGTGTTTGGGGCCATCCCCGACTTGGACACACGCAAACTGATTGTGAGGGGGGACTGGAACTTGGTGCAGGAGCCACGGTTGGACAGATCACGGCCGCGCTCACTGGTCCCATCAGGGGGAGCGAAGGCGCTGGCTGGGCTAATGATGGAAATGGGAGAGAACGGGAGTACTCATTTTTCTCAGCAGTCCATAAGGTATACTCGCGGATCAACTTCTTTGTGGTGGGGAAGGCTTTGCTGGCTGGGGTTAAGGGGTCGGAATACTCAGCAATTGCAGTGTCAGATCATGCTCCGCATTGAGTGGATATGGTACTGGAGAAGGGAGTAGCGCAGAGGCCGAGGTGGAAGCTGGATGTGGGGCTTTTGGGGAACCAAGTGTTCTGTGAGAAAATTGAAAAGGTAATTAAGGAATATGTAGGTTTCAACTGTACGGGTGAGGTGTCGAAGGCAGTGGTCTGGGAGGTTCTAAAGGCAGTGGTGAGGGGTGAGGTAATTTTGTTTAAGGCCAGGGTGGACAAAGAGAAGAGGTTGGAGCGGCAGAGGGTAATAGATGAGATATTGGCGGTAGATAGGGATTACACAGAGGATGGGGACCCAGCGAAGCTGGAAAGGAGGAAGGAACTACAGGCGAGCTTCGACCGACTGTCTACCAGGAAGGCGGTGCGCCAACTGAGACAAGCAACGGGTGCAGTTTATGAACATGGGGATAAGGCAGGTATGTTAGCAGGTCAGCTCCGGAGGGAAGCAGCGGCAAGGAAAATTCTTCAGG
This sequence comes from Scyliorhinus canicula, assembly GCF_902713615.1. Taxonomy (NCBI): domain Eukaryota; kingdom Metazoa; phylum Chordata; class Chondrichthyes; order Carcharhiniformes; family Scyliorhinidae; genus Scyliorhinus; species Scyliorhinus canicula. The sequence continues at coordinate 56,493,510 of NC_052148.1, forward strand.
TGAGGAATAGGGCAGGCAAGTTGGTGGTGGCTCCGGAGCTGATTAACAAGGTTTTTGAGGAGTTTCATGAGAGATTGCACAGGTCAGAGGCACCCGGGAGAGACCGTGAGATGCAGGAATTTCTAGATGGGTTGGAGTACCCGAGGCTAGGGGAGGGGGACAGGGCTACATTAGAAGGAGCAATAGTGGAGCAGGAGATAAAGGATGCGATTGGGAGGACGCAGACGGGGAAGGTGGCAGGGCCGGATAGGTTTCCGGTGGAATATTATACAAAAATTCAAGGATAAGCTGGCACCCCTGATGGTGGGGATGTTTGAAGAGGCGATAGGGAAGGGGGTGTTGCCACAAACCTTGGGGCAGGCATCGATTTCACTGTTGCTAAAAAAAAATAAGGGTCCGACGGAGTGTGGGTCGTATAGGCCCATATCACTTCTGAATGTGGAGGCAAAAGTATTGGCGAAGGTACTGGCGGGTAGGCTGGAGGAGTGCCTTCCGAAGGTGATAGGCGAGGATCAGACAGGGTTCATGAGAGAGAGGCAGCTGTTTTCGAATATTAGGAGGGCTTTGAACGTCGTTACGGCATCGGCGGAAGGGAAGGAAACAGAGGTGGTTGTGGCATTGGACGCCGAGAAGGCGTTTGACCGGGTAGAGTGGGGGTACTTGATGGGAGTTCTGGAGCGGTTTGGGATTGGACCAAGATTTGTGAACTGGGTAAAGTTATTATATAAGGAGCCGAAGGCAAAAGTCCGCACAAACAATATAAGCTCGAGGTACTTTTCTCTCCACCGTGGGACGAGGCAGGGATGTCCTGTGTCCCCCCTGCTGTTTGCACTTGCGATTGAGCCATTGGCCATCGCATTGAGAAGTTCGGGAGCATGGAAAGGAATAGTGCGGGGGGGGGGATAGAGCATCGGGTGTCCTTATATGCTGATGACTTGCTGCTATATGTGTTGGAGCAGAGTGGGTCGACAGGGGGAATATTGGAGCTACTGCGAGTATTTGGGTCGGTCTCGGGGTACAAGCTGAACCTGGACAAGAGTTAGTATTTGTGGTGTCTCGGCCGGGGTGGGGGGGTTGCTATTCCGTAGGACAGGAACTCACTTTAGATATTTGGGGGTGCAGGTTGCCTGGGAGTGGGGGAGGCTTCGCAGATACAACATCGCTAGTTTGGTGGGGAGAGTGAAAGCCGGTCTGGCAAGGTGGGATGGTCTCCCTCTATCACTGGCGGGTCGGGTACAGGCGGTTAAAATGAATGTGTTGCCGCGATTTCAGGGAGATTGAGGGAAGGATTACCTCGTTCATATGGGGTGGGAAGGTGGCCAGAGTGAGAAAGGTGCTGCTACAGAGGGGAAGGCAGGCAGGGGGTTTGGGTCTCCCGAACCTGATGTACTACTACTGGGCGGCAAATGTGGAGAAGATGCGGAGCTGGGTCAGAGGGGTTGATTCCCAGTGGGTCAGAATGGAGGAGAGTTTGTGCAGGGGGTCGGGACTGAAAGCACTAGCAACAACCTTATGTATTAAGGTTAACTATGGGTAATCCCGGATTCCTTTTTGTCATTTGTTTATGTAAAGATGCGGGCTAATTTTTGGGGGCCGGTGGGAGGATGGGATTGTTGTTATTGTGATTGACATATTTGTTGCTGATTATTCTTTATTGTTGGTGGGTGTAAATTTGGGAGAAAATGTGAAAAAGAATAAATAAATAAATATTTTTTAAAAGTGTCACAAGTAGGCTTCAAATGAAGTTACTGTGAAAAGCCCCTAGTCACCACATTCCTGCATCTGTTCGGGGAGGCTGGTGCAGGAATTGAACCGTGCTGCTGGCCTGCCACAGTCTGCTTTAGAAGCCAGCGATTTAGTCCAGTGTGCTAAACCAGCCCCTTTTGGGCCTTTATTCATTGGAGCTTAGAAGAATGAGAGGTGATCGTATTGAAACATACAAGATCCCAACCAGACTTGATAGGGTGGGTACTGGGAAGATATTTCTTCTTGTAGGGGAGACTAGAATGACGGGAGACAGTTTAGGAATAAGACGTCTTCCTTTTATGATGGAGATCAGAACTGATTTATCTCAAAGGGTTGTTAGGCTGTGGCATTCTCTTCCCCGCAAAACAGTGTAGGTTGAGTTAGATAAGATTCTTTAAATAAAAAAATTTAGAGTACCCAATTCATTTTTTCCAATTAAGGGGCAATTTAGCGTGGCCAATCCACCTAGCCTGCACATCTTTGTGTTGTGGGGGTGAAACCCACGCAAACACAGGGAGAATGTGCAAACTCCACACGGAGAGTGACCCAGAGCCGGGATCGAACCTGGGACTTCGGTGCAGTGAGGCAGCAGGACTAACCCACTGCGTTCGATAAGATTCTTGACTGACAATGGAGTCAAGGGTTATGCAGGGCAGACAGGAAAATGGAGTAGAGTCCACAATCATATTTGCCATGACTTTATTGAATGGTAGAGCAAGTTTGAAGGGCAGAATGGCCTTTTCCTTCTCCTAGCTCCCATGTTCTGACATACACACTACTGCAAGAACTTTAGGTCAATCTCAACTAAACGTGGAGGGATTATAACTTAGACCAAAGAGGTGCAGACATACAAATTCAAACCAAAAATAGGCCATTCAGCCCCTTGCGCCTACTCCGCCATTCAATAAGATCATGGCTGATCTGACTGTAACCTCGAGGCCCCCCCACCAGTAACCCTTCACCCCCTTGTTTATCAATAATATATCTACCACTGCCTTAAAAATATTCAAAGACTCTGCTTCCACTGCCTTTGGAAGAAGGGAATTCGAAAGACTCACTATCCTCAGAAAATAATTCTCCTCATCTCCGTCTTAGGCATTAGGTGAATTGGACATTCCGAATTCTCCCTCTGTGTACCCGAACAGACACCAGAGTGTGGCGACTAGGCGATTTCACAGTAACTTCAATGCAGTGTCAATGTAAGCCTACTTGTGACACTAATAAAAGATTACTATTAAGTGGGTGACCTCTTATTTTTAAATAGTGATCCCTAGTTCTAGATTCTCCCACAATAGGAAACATTGTTTCCACACCCTCAGGATCACCATATCCATATATCCCTTACGCCATTGGCATTTCAAAATCTGCCAATCTCTAACATACTCAATGAGCTTCCAATGCCTTCAGGGTAGAGAATTCCAATGATTCACAACTCTATTGAGTGAAGGAAAACAACAGGCGGCATGCAGAGCCAAGGAAGATGGAGAGGCTGAAGAAAAAAATTGACAGAAAGCGACAGGGGATAAACAATTAGAGAAAAAAGATGATGAACAGGCTACCCCGGAATAGCATACTAAGAGAAAATATCTGAATTATGATTAAAAGTTGCAATCAATCAATACCAATACAGTATACATGTTTATATAACTGTAGGAATTAATCTAATCTTTTTAGTAAGAATCCGATAATTTTATGTGAAGCATGCCATGCTTTAAAAGCAGCTTCTCCTGTTCCAAATGATCACTTTCAAAACAAACAGAATTCAGCTACTATAGATTTTACCTTTGAGCTGGAAGTGGAATAAGGTCTTTATCTTTGAAAAGCCGAAGTAGGAAATCATGAACATCATCTAAAGTTTCAGGTCCTCCCATGTTTAACATGAGGATGCCCGTCTTGGGTTTCCTGATCAAATGGGAGCACAAAGAAGTGTTTAGAATAGGGACACATATTGAGCAATTTCTTCAAAAGCATAATTGCAAAATTGTTACAGCACAGAAAGAATCCATTCAGCCTGTCAACTCCCTGCAAGGACAATTTAGCGAGTCCAACTCTCCTGTCTCTTTCCCTTAAATTTTTACCCTTGAAATGCTTATCCAATTTCCTTTTGAATGCCACAATTGAATCCGTGTCCGTCACCCTTAAAGGTAGTGTATTCCAGACCCTAACCACTCACTGTATAAAAAAAGTTATTCTTCACATTAAGGCGATCGTCTTAATTCTTGGGTCCTCTATCCTTCTGCCAATGGTAATAGATTCTCCAAATCCACTGTTCCCAGATCTATCATAATTTTCAACACCTCTTGTCAAGTCTTTTCTCAATCTTCTCTTCTCTAAGGATAACAGCCCCAGCTTATCCAATCTATCTATGGAACTGGAGTCCCTCATCCTGAAACCATTCTTGCAAATCTTTTCTGCACCTTTTCTAATGCCTTCACAGACTTCCTAAGTGCAGTGCCCAGGATTGGACACTATACTCCAGTTGAAATAGAACCAGTATTTCACCAGTTCTTCATATTGTTCTTGCTATGTACTCCAGGGGCGTAATTCTCTTGCTGTGTTGTGCTCAAGCGAGAGCACAACGCGGCCGTAGAGTCTCAGGCAAGCCCTCCAGTGGACCTCCCGACATGCTCCACGCTTCACGAGATTCTCTGAAGTTCCGCGAGACGTTGGAGTCGGAACTCTGCTTGACATGACACTCACGGAACTGTGTCTTAAACCTACTTACGATCAACCTGCCCAGGATCCACCAGCCTCACTCGATTCTCTGGCCTACCCAGGGAGGCTGAAGCCAGATGCCGGTCAGTGCTGGCCCAGCATGGACGAGGCGGCAGGCACGCGGGGGAGTCTCCCAGGCCATCAGAGACCCCTGGGTGCTCAGGGTGGCTCCCTGGCCCTTCCGCTGGAAAGCTGGCACCGTGGCACTGCCACCCTGGCACTGCCAAATTGCCCAGGTGGTGCTGTCAAGCTGGCAGCACTGCCCAGATGGCAGGTTGCCAGTGCAAGGGTGCCCAAGTGCCAGGGTGGCACTGCCAAGGGTCAGAGGCCAATGGGGGCCATGCCCATGAAATGAGGGTGGGGGAGGGAGGGGGGGTTGAAGAGTGGGAGAGTGCAGGGAAGGGAAGTAGGGGCTTCTGGGAGTGGTGATCAGTGGGGGTTCTGGAAAGAATGGGGTGCTGTAAGAGGGCTTGGGGGGGGGGGGGGGGGCCTGAAGAGGGGGGGGACCACCAAGGGCACATAGTGGAGCATCCTCACTTGGGGGGGGTCGGGGGTGTAGTGTCAATCGTTGTGGGGGATGACATTGCCCATGGGTGGGGAATGTGGGGGACTCACGAGCTCACTTAGTGATCGGGGCACCCTTTCAAAATGGTGGCCCAATCTCGAAGTTCAGCTCCCCAGTGCAAAAGAAATTCCAAGTGTGGGCTAAATCTGAGAGAAATTCTCCAGGGCCCAAAAATGTGACTAAGTGTCATTGAATAGCGGTGGGGAACTCACCAGTAGAGTCGGCGGAAAAGATCAAGGAGAAATGGGAAGCGGAGTTTGGAGGGGAGATCAATTGGGGAGTATGGAGGGAGTAAACGGGTAAACGGGATGTGCAAGGGTAAACGGGATATGCCAGGATGAGCCTGATACAGTTTAAGATGGTGCACGGTGTGCATATGACTCAGGCGAGAATGATTGGGTTCTTTCAGGGGATAGCAGGTGAGTGCAAGAGTTGTGGGCAGAGGCCAGCGAATCACATGCATATGTTTTCGGGTTGCGAAAAATTGGTAAGATTCTGGGCAGGAGTGTCCGCTATCTTAGCCAGGGTTATGGAGGAAGGGGTGGACCCGGACCATTTGGTGGCGATATTTGGAGTTTCAGAGAAGCCGGAGCTCATGGAGAGGAGGAAGGCCGATGTCGTGGCCTTCGCCTCTCTGATTGCACGGTGGCGAATTTTGCTGCAGTGGTGGTCGGCATCGGCACTGGGGGTAGCGACTTGTTTGGGTTACCTGAAAGACTTCCTGCAGTTGGAGAAGATAAAGTATGAGTTAAGGGGCTCAGCAGGGGAGTTTCAGAAAAGGTGGGAGATGTTTGTACCGTGTTTGAGGAGCAGTTCATTGCAGGGGGGTGGGGGGTGAAAAAGGGGAAAATCTGTACAGACTGTATAGTGATTGTTGGGAAGTATGTTTCCCTAGGTGTTGATTGGCTGTAACCTACTTTGATACATGTTTGTAATAAAATACATTTTTTTTTTAAAAGCAGGAAGATGAGGCAGGAAACTCCCTCAAAAACGCACCACAAATTAACTTTGAAGTTTTTTTTGAGAATCGCGTCCTATACCTCTATTTATAAAGACAAGGATTCAATATTCCCTTTCAACTACTTTCTCAACCTACCCTGCTCCTTCAATGATTTGTGCACAAACACCTCTAGGTCTCACTGCCCCCGAGCCAGTTAAAAAATTGTATCCTTTATTTCATATTCCCTCACCTTACTCACCCTGCAAAGGAAAAGTGTATTACTTCACACTTCCCTGCATTAAATTTAATCTGCCACATGTGCAACCACTCCCTCAGCCTGTTTATGCCCTTTTGAGTTTGATCATTATCCTCCTCATAATTCACAATACTTTCAAGCTTTGTCATCTGCAATGTCTTAAATTGCGCCCTCGACACACAAGTCTAATTACTCACATATATCACAAAGAGCAATGGTCCCAGTACTAAGCCCTGAGGACCACCACCACCGCATATTTTTGTCCAGTCTGAAAAAGACAACTGTTCACTGGTTTCCTGCCACTTATCTTTGCATGCATTCTGCCAGTGTCCCTTTTATTACATGGGCTTCAACCCTGCTGGCAAGCCTATTTGTAAAACTGAAGATGAGAAGAAATTGCAATGCTACGTAAAATAGAGCATTAAACAGTTTAGCTTCCACAAATTCAAAAGAACAATGATTTGACATAACCCCAATATACTGATGATCACTATATAAAATAGTGAATCATAAACCACATTACAAATTACAGTCCATAAATTATTTTCTTATGTACATGTGTGCTGTGCAAGGTATTGTCAGTGAAATACAATACAATGAACAGAGGGGGTTTTAACGCAACTCATAAATTTCCCTCCCTTTCAACTGTAAGAGCAGTACAGCCAATGCCTTTCACCTCAGGCTAAGAGCAGCAAGGCTCCACATTCCTTTATAGCTTTGCCACAGTAACAATAAAAACCAATAACTCATCAGAGATGCTCTGGCATAAGACACATACATTTCAATAACTGTTCACCAGAGACCTATGAACATAATTTAGAACTTTGAGCTTCCACCAGAGTCAGACATCTGTAAGACCACCATGTCAATATGCCTTCACAGTTCATCTTTTAACCTTTAACTAGTGCCTTTTACTTAATAAAACATTCCAAGGTGCTTCATGGAGCGTTATAAACAAAATTTCACAGAGTCACGTAAGGAGATATTCGGGTAGGTTATAAGGCAGGTCTTAAAAATGAAAAGGAGGTAGGTGGAACGGTGGAGAGCTGGAGAGAGGAAATTCCAGAGCTTAGAGCCTTGGCAAATGAAGGCACAGTCAGTCATGATGAGGCAATCAAAATGAGAATTGCTTGAGAGGCTAGAATTTGTGGAGGGCATGTATCTTGGGAGAATTTGGAGGAGGTTAGATAGAGAAAGAGAGAGAGAAAGAGAGGGATCAGGAGGGGGAGACCAATGAGAGATCTGAAAAACAAGGATGAGAATCTTGAAATTAAAGTGTTGCTTAACCAGGAGCCAATGCAGATTATAGAGCACTGGGGTAATGGGTGGATGGCTCTTGGTGCGAGCTAGGATAGAAGCAGCAATGGTTTCAGTTTACCTCAACTTAAGAAAAAGTAGAAAGTGGGAGGTCAGTCAGGAGTTCTTTGAAATAGTCAAGTCTGGAAGTAACAGAGGCATGGTGTGGTTTAAGCAGCAGATAAGTTGAGATGGGGCAGAGTCATGCAATACTCGAGGTGGAGATACACAATCTTAGTGAAGGTGAAGGTATCTAGATGGATGTCACATTAAGCCCATCAAATATGACACAGAAGTTACTGGTAATGTGTTTCAGCCTCAACTAGGCAGAGCGACGGAGTAGGTTGTTAAGAAGCAGAGTTTGTGGCAAGGACTGGAAGCACTGGCCTTCCCAATATTTAGTTGGAGGAATTTTTCCTGCTCAAATAAGAAATATTACAACTTAGAGACAGCCAAGAGAATTGACCGTGAGTAATGTTCCCAATAAGCTGCACAGGCATCACACACAGCAGCCCCTTTAAGTTCCCTGTAAGCACAACCGTGCAAAAAAAAAGGGGGCTCACACTTAAATAAATCACTCACACACTTCAAAGATAAATTAGAATGTACACTAACTATGAGATAGAACGGTGTTCCATCAACAGATATGTAGAAACCGATCCAGTTTTCTCAAATGATGTTGCCATGTAGTAGCATTTGGATGAGAAATAGGAAGGGGTTAAAGATAGGTTATTGGGGGATAGGAGAGGTAATGGTGCAGGAGCAGCAGAAAATCCACTGCTGCTGATTACTTAATACAACTGGAGAGGTAAGAATGGAACCAGGGTAGAGTTTGAATGGGCAGTTGCAAATAAATTGGATGTGAGCTTTTCCAGGATCAGACACTGAAGGAGGGTGGTTGGGCGGGGAAAGGAATGTAAGTGGAGAGATATATAAGAAAGCGATCAAAGATGGCCTTATCTGTGACAGACATGATGGGAGTACCAAGACCGCATGAGATGGCACGGTAAAAGAGGTATCTGTGGAGGGAGAGATTAAGGGAGCTTAGGAGCTCAGTCAACTTAAATACTCCAATACTTAAAAACAAATACTATTGTTGACCATTACTTGTGAAATACGTAGTTAACATTTAAGTTGTAAAAAAAAGTCTACAACATATTTGACTTATTTACTAAAACTACAACTGAAATTACTGTTGTAGAATTTTATTTATAAACTGTAATTTGGCATATTCAATTTAACTTCAAAAATGTTCCCCTTATTTCCTGAGGTCAATGAACAATAGATGGGCATGTCTCCTTGTGAAATCCTAGAAAGAGCCAATCAATAAACCATCAAACTGTGTGGGGGAATGGGGGTTGCTGTTATAGCAAGGCAGCAGGGGAGAAATTACACAGCAAAAGTTAGGTTGAGTGCTGACCTGATCAGATATCCATTCATTTACTTGCCATAAGCACCACTGGAGGATTGAAGCCCACGGTTTTGTGCCAATCATACCAGTTTCCCCAAAAGTCCCAGAATTGGCTTAATCATCCCTTTCTCATTTAATCGCAATACCTTGGGCTACAAGTTGCTGGAAGTGTGAGCAACACTTCCAGACATTTGGAATCGGAGTTAATGGGGCAAGCAACTATGTATCTTCTTAACTAGATTGAAGAATTGCAAAATGACTGGAACAATAACTAGAACAAAACTTGGCACTGAATTCACCAGTCTAATTTAAGACAGATACCGAAAGATAAATTGAACGGCAAAGATTGGATTGAGAAAGAGAAAGACTCCAAAAGAACAAGCACATTTTTATCTTCAAAAACTTTGAATAAATTACCTGGAAGAAGGCACTAATGGTTACTAAAGTTTCAAATGACACAAAGATAGGTAGGAAAGTAAATTGTGGAGAGGCAGTAAGGAGGCTACAAAGGGACATAGATAGGTTAAATGACGAGGCACAAATATGGCAAACGGAGTATAATGTGGGCAAATCTGAAATTATCCATTTTGGCAGGAAGAATAAAAAAGATTTTCTATGTAGTGAGAGATTGCAAAGCTCTGAGGTCCAGAGGGACCCGGGTGCCCGAGTACATGAATCACAAAAGGTTGGTATACAAATACAGCAAGCAATTAGGAAAGCTAATAGAACATGACTGTTAATTGTGAGTGGAATTGATTCCAAAAGTAGGTAGGTTATGCTGCACTTGCTCAAAGCATCTGTGAGACTACATCTTGAGTATTGCGTACAGCATTGGTCTCTTTATTTAAGGAAAGATGTAACTGCCTGAGCAGTTCAGAAAAGGTTAACTAGACGAATACCAGGAATGGGTGGTTGTCTTAGAACATAGAACATTACAGCGCAGTACGGGCCCTTCGGCCCTCGATGTTGCGCCGACCTGTGAAACCATCTGAAGCCTATCTGACCTACACTATTCCATTTTCATCCATATGTCTATCCAGTGACCACTTAAATGCCCTTAAAGTTGGCGAGTCTACTACTGTCTTATGAGGAGAAATTAAGGAGGCTAGGTCTGTATTCACTAAAGTAAGAGGCAACTTGATCAAAATCTTTAAGACCCTGAGGGATGTTGACTCTTGTGAAAGAATCTAGAATTAGGGGTCACTGTTTAAAAATAAGCAGTTGCCCATTTAAAACAGATGAGGCGAGATTTGTTTCTCTGAGAGTTGAGTGTCTTTGGAACTCCCTTCCCGAGAAGGTGGTGGAAGCACAGACTTCGAGTCATTTTAAGGCAGAGCTAGATAGATTCTTGATTAACAAAGGAGTGAAAAATTATTGGAGGTAGGCAGAATTGTGGGATAGAATGTACAATCATGATTTTATTGAATGGTGGAGCAGGCTCGAGGGACTGAATGGCCTACTCCTGTATTTAATTCCCTATGTATGTACACTAGAACTGGCTTGACTTAACTTTCTGGGGCAAGGTTATTTTTTTATCCACCCTGCAATTTTAGAAACTTCCCAGCAGTAACTGCATTTGAAAGAGGAACCTGCAGGGAGTTGCTGTTTTCGTGAGGATAACGGAAGAGTTGCACAACCTTGGCAGCAACACTTCCAATTCTGCCTTTAGTCGCTGAATTGCTATGACATATGTGCATAAATTATAGTAATGACTTTATTGTAATATAGACAGCAACTGTTGGTTTGATACAGCTGAAATGTTTTCATTTTTAATGTTGTTTTTCTTCCATTACAGCAAACATACAAAAAATAACAGATAGTGAAAAGCTAAAAAAAAATCACTGTCAAATCAACCCTAAGCTATGCAATATCAAACAATAAGTCTGGTGCACTTTTGAGGAGCAATTGACTATGAATTGTTGAATTGGTGCAAGTATGGGCAATCTTCTACTTTAACATTCTTTTCAGGGATGCTTTTGTTTTTGCTTTGTCTGCACAAAAATGTTTCACCATGTTCAAGTACAAGATTATTTTTTAAATCTCCAATACGTGGGCCAGCACAGTGGTTAGCATTGCTGCCTCACAGCGCCAGGGGCCCAGATTCGACAACGACCTTGGTGACTGTCTGCGTGGACTTTATACGTTCTCCCAGTGTCTTTGTGGTTTGTTCTGGGTGCTCTGGTTTCCTCCCACAGTCCGAAAATGTGCAGGTTAGGTTAATTACAGTTAATAGGTTAATTGCACTGGGGCTGGTTTAGCACAGGGATAAAGAGCCGGCTTTTAAAGCAGACCAAGGCAGGTCAGCAGCGCGGGTTCAATTCGACTAGGGGTTTTTCACAGTAACTTCATTTGAAGCCTACTTGTGATAATCAGCGATTTTTTTTGTAGGGGCTGGTTTAGCTCACTCGGCTAAATCGCTGGCTTTTAAAGCAGACCAAGCAGGCCAGCAGCACGGTTCGATTCCCGTACCAGCCTCCCCGGACAGACGCCGGAATGTGGCGTCACATTAAAGCCTACACGTGACAATACGCGATTTTCATTTCATTTTTCAATTAGCTATGCTAAATTGCTCCTTAGTGTTAAAATGTTAGGTGGGGTTACAGGGATAGGGCCTGGGTAGGGGTCTATTTCGGAGGGTCGGTGCAGACTTGATGGGCCAAATGGCCTACTATGATTCTAAGTAACTGAGAAACCTACAAAGATGCAGTTTTTGTGTGCCCGATAAGAGTGTCCACCCTCCTTACTCAACCCCAGAGAATTTAAACCACAAAATGCAAAAGTCAAGCATTCGGAGATACCCAACGATGTGCAGAGCCATGGTTCTAATTTTAACCTGCACATTTTATTAACCACTTTTCTGATTTAGGTACTAACTGATAAGACTATTCTGGAGTTCAATGTAGAAGCGTCGCTGGTTTCATTGGCAAAGCTTAACTCTCTCTGGGTTCAAACCATAAGCTTGACTCAGTGGTCAATCATCAGTGCTCTGGTGTACTAGCCCAAGTAAGTCAAATCACTAGATTGTAACCAGGTTTGCTGTGAGTCATCATAAAACACATTGCTTTGCAACACTCTTGACTACAGGAAAAACACAAACCACATGCCGTCAATTGGAAGTCAGCAACTCTGTCAAATGCAGTTACCTCGGTTTGTCAGCTCATGTTTTCACACACAACCTGCAGGAGAGGTTTCATAGGTCCCTAATCCGATATCTGTATTCAACAAGGCAGAAGGACTTACAAAAGTCACCTTGTGCCATTTCAGTCAGCAATGCTTTGGAGGAGCTTTTAATAAAGATAACTATCCCAAAGAGGCTAATTTTCTTACCCAGGGGACCATCAGTTTTCAGATATATTCCAAACAATAGATGTCATTGAGAAATAGATGCAATTATTTCCCTCCCTTCCCATCTATTTCTTATTTGTACCAAAACTTTTACAGTTATAACTTGAGTTTACCTTTCATTTAGGTGAGGCTGTTCTTTCACATCAGCTATCTGTCCAGTTGCTGCTGCCGAGGTTGAATGCCATTGCCTTGGGACGCGAGGGCACAATTTATTTGAGTTGTTCTTTGTAACTGCATGGGAAACAGAATACGTTTTTCACATCATTCACCTGTGTCTTTAGTTCACTGATTAATAACTCAAAATACAATCTGTAAGCATGACAGTTGAACAAGTAAATTAATTTTATAATTTCTTTTCATATTTATCTGTGGAGAATGTGGAAATACTAATCTGTCTCACTGTGGTGACTTAAAAGAAACAATACCACACCAATTGCTTCAAAACTGAAAAGTTAAATCTTTTGATGGGGCACAACAAATTTTAAGTTTCATGGGGTCTTTGGTAAGCACAGCGCAACATATTTATTTTCAAAGAAAATGCATTCTAAAATTCAAGTACAATTCAATTTTTCAAATACTTTAGAGAGAGAGAAATACAGCACAGAACAGGCCCTTCGGCCCACGATGTTGTGCCGAACTTATATCCTAGGTTAATCATAGAATTTTGGACACTAAGGGCAATTTATCATGGCCAATCCACCCAACCTGCACATCTTTGGACTGTGGGAGGAAACCGGAGCACCCAGAGGAAACCCACGCACACACAGGGAGGATGTGCCGACTCCACACAGACAGTGACCCAAGTCGAAATCGAACTTGGGACCCTGGAGCTGTGAAGCAATTATGCTATCCACAATGCTACCGTGCTGCCCTTAGGCCTAATATATTTCAGGTATTGTTATTTGAACAATGGTGCATAAATTTGTTGCTCTAAGCAGCATTCTCCACCAATGGCTCTACCCAATTTCAAATATCCAGGCATTCATTGACTGACTTACTCTATAAGTATAGAAAAGGACATACTTTCAAGGGCGCTGCAAGTAATTTAGGAAGGAAAAGAAGCCTGGAACTTCCAATCCCACTTCTGGGTGGTTTGGGGGGGGGGGGGGGGGGGGGGGGGGGAAGAGACTGAGTAGAGTGGGACAATACTCATTGGAATCTAGAAGAATGAGGGGGAGGGGATCTTATAAAAACATATAAAATTATGAAGGGAATAGTTAAGATAGAAGCAGGGAGGTTGTTTCCACTGGCTGGTGAAACGAGAACAAGGGGGCATAGCCTCAAAATAAGGGGGAGCAAATTTAGGACTGAGTTGAGGAGGAACTTGTTCTTTTTTTTAAAAAAATATTTTATTGAAGCATTTGTAATTTTCACTATTTAACATATTGACAGTTCCTAAAACCACGCGGGTCGACGCACAAAATGCCCCCTAAAATAAAATAATACACAATAAACCACGTATCCTTCCACCGCCCTATCCCCAATTACCCGTATACTAAATTCCCTGTCCTTATTTAACATTGCCATGCATCCTAATTCCCCCCCCCCCCCCCCGCTTTTTCCCTTTCCTCCCTTATTGCTGACGTTCAGTTTTTGTTAAAAGAAATAGATGAACGGCTGCCAACTCCAGGCGAATCCATGTATTGATCCTCTTAAAGCAAACTTGATTTTCTCCAGACTGAGAAACTCTACCATATCACTGACCCACACTCCTGATTTCAGGAGCTCCGAGTCTCTCCATCTCAGCAAGATCCGTCTCCGGGCCACCCGGGAGAAGGCCAGAATATCGGCCTCCCTCTCCCCCTTTGCCCCCAGATCTTCCAACACCCCAAATATTACCAATTCTGGACTCGGAGTTACCCTGCTTTCCAGGACTTCCGACATAACATCTGCAAATCCCTGCCAAAATACCCTCAGTTTTGGACATACCCAAGACATATGAACATGGTTGGCCGGGCTCCCGCCACACCGCCCACATCTGTCCTCCACCTCCTCAAAGAACCTACTCATCCGGGTTGCCGTTATGTGGGCTCTGTAGGCTATCTTGAACTGAATCAAGTTGAGTCTAGCACAGGACGATGATTCATTTACCCTTTTCAAGGCTTTTTCCCATAGTTCAGTTTCCAGCTCCCCTCCCAACTCTTCACCTCTCCCTTCCCACTCTAACAATTCCCTGTGCATGTCCGAAACCTTCCCACCTCCAACCCCTGTTTTTGACAGCACTTTATCCTGTAGTCCCCTCAGGGGGAGGCGAGGAAAGCTTGGCACCTGCCTCCGTACTAATTCCCGCACCCGAAGATACCGAAACCCATTCCCCCCCGGCCAGTCAAACTCCTCCTCTAATGACTCCAAAGTCGAGAAACCCTCCTGGATGAATAGATCCCCAAACCTCTCAATCCCTGCCCGCTGCCATACCTTAAAGCCCCCATCCAGTCCCCTCGGGACAAACCGGTGATTGTCACAGATCAGTGACCACACTGATCCCCCCTCCAGTCTCATATGCTGCCTCCATTGCCCCCACACTCTCAGGGCTGACATCACCACAGGGCTTGTGGAATACTGAGCCAGCGAGAACGGCACATTAGTACTTCTGAAAAAAGCCTTTGGGACAAAAATCTGGAGACACTGAAAAAGGAAAAGCAGTCTCGGAAGGATCGTCATCTTCACCGTCTGAACCCTCCCCCACCAGCGTCAGTGGGAGCATGTCCCATCTACGGAAATCACTTCTGATCTGATCCACTGCTTTGCCCAAATTTAACTTGTGAAGCTGCCCCCAATCCTTGGCCACTTGAATCCCCTGATAACTAAAACTCTTCCCAACCACTTTAAAAGGTAGCTCCTTCAGCCTCCTTTCCTGCCCCTGTGCCCGAATCACGAACATCTCGCTTTTTCCCATGTTTTACTTATAGCCTGAAAATCGCCCAAATTCTCCGAATAAGGAGTTGTAAATTCCCGGCCCAGTGAAGCAGTTGAGGCTACCACGTTAAATATTTTTAAGGAAAAGATAGATAGATTTTTGAACAGTAAAGGAATCAAGATTTATGATCAGCGGGCAGATAAGTGGAGCTGAGCCCACAAAAAGACCAGCCAAGATTTTATTAAATGGCGGAGCAGGCTCAAGAGGCAAGGTGGCCTACTCCTGCTCCGAGGTCTTATGGAGGGTGGGAGATGGGAAACTGGCCAAAAGAAAATCGCAATAGTCATGGCTAGAGGTAAGAAAAACATAAATGAGACATTCAGCACTCTTTTGTTTAATTATTTCACCTCAAAGCTCCTGGTTCTTACTTTGCTGACACTTCATTTTCTGTAAAAGGACCAATGACTTCCTGACAAATTCTGGCAAGCTACAAAGGGGGATCTGCCAGGAGCGAAAATAACTGAAATCTAGGTGAGGGTCAGTGACAGGCACATGAGGAAAGCAAAACAACCTTAAAGGGGATTGCGGTTCTTCCTGATTGATGACAAAACAAAACTTCATTCTAGTGATAATCATTCACACATTTATCCTGGTACAGGGCTGGGGCCAAGTGGTCCAAGCTGTGTTACACCTCTGGTCAACTCAAAGTAACAGAGAAACAGAGTCAAAATGCATTTATATATAATGCTTTTAATGATATTAAGAAATAGTAATTAACTACTTTCAAATATATAAATATTGCAGCCAATTTGTAAACAGCAAGTCCCACAAACACCGACTTATACAATTGGCTGTGTGATACATGCTGGCTTCTCATTAGAACTCACTACTTTTCTGGAAACGTTGCAATGGGATATTTTCCATTTTCGTTGCCACCGTCTTCCACCTTGTCAAGAACAAGCATTCTAGTGGAGTGGGCATCATCTATAGGATGGACAGAAAAGTTTTCAACCTCAACCGTTTGAAATCCCAAAAAGAAAGCGACACTTTGTGGAACTCAGTATTGTCTTTTGTTCATTTACGGGATGTGGATGTTGCTGGTTAGGCCAGCATTTATTGCCCATCCCTAGTAGTCCTTCAGGAGGTGGTGGTGAGTTGCCTTCTTGAACCGCTGCAGTCCTGTGCTGTTAGGGAGGGAGTTCCAGGATCTTGCCCAGCGACAGTGAAAGAGAAGCGATATATTTCCAAGTCAGGGTGGTGAGTAATTTGGAGGGGAACCTCCAGGTGGTGGGGTTCCCAGGTATCTGCTGCTCTTTCATTCTAGATGGTAGTGGTCATGGGTTGTGAAGATACTGTCTAAGGAACTTTGGTGAGTTATTGCAGTGCAACCCGTAGGTGGTACACACGGCTGCCACTGTTCGTCGGTGGTGGAGGGTTTGAATGTTTGTGGAAGGGGAAGCAATCAAGCAGGCTGCTTTGTCCTGGATGGTATCAAGCTTCTTGAGTGTTGTTGGAGCTGCACTCATCCAGGCGTGGAGAGTATTCTATTATACTCCTGACTTGTGTCTTGCAGGTGGAGGATCGGCTTTTTTTGGGGGGGGGGGGTCCAGGGGTAATTTCCTAACATAGGATTCCTAGCCTTTGACCCACCCTGGTAGCCACAGTATTAATATGGCTAGTCCAGTTCAATTTCTGCTCAATGGTAACCCCCAGGATGTTGATTGTGGGGGATTCAGTGATGGTGATGCCATTGGATGTCATGGGACGATGGTTAGATCCTCTCTTGTGGAAGATGGTCATTGCCTGGCACTTGTGAGGCACGAATGTAACTTGCCACTTGTTATGCGGGTCTTGCTGCATTTGGACATGGACTGCTTCATTATCTGAGGAGTAATGAATGGTGCTGAAAATTGTGCAGTCATCAACAAACATCCCCACTTTTGACCTTATGATGGAAGGGAGGTCATTGATGAAGCAGCTGAAGATGGTTGGGCCTAGGACACTATCCTTAGGAACACCTGCAGTGATGTCCTGGAGCTGAGATGATTGACCTCCAACCACTACAACCATCTTCCTTTGTGCCAGGTATGACTCCAACCAATGGAGAGTTTTCCTCAATTCCCATTGACTCCAGTTAGCTATGGCTCCTTGATGCCATACTCAGTCAAATGCTGCCTTGATGTCAACAGCTGTCACTCTCACCTCACCTCTGGTATTTAGCTCTTTTGTCCATGTTTGATCCAAGGTTGTAATAAGGTCAGGAGCTGAGCGACACTGGCAGTACCCAAAATGAGCATCCGTGAGCAGGTTATTGCTGAGTAAGTGCCGCTTGATAGCACTGTTGATGACTCTCCTTCCATCGCTTTGCTGATGATGGAGAGCAGACTGATAGGGTGGTAATTAGCTGGGTTGGATTTGTCCTGTTTCTGGTGTACAGAACACACCTGGGCAATTTTCCACATTGCCAGGTAGATACCAATATTGTAGCTGTACTGGAACAGCTTGGCGAGTGATATGGCAAGTTCTGGAGTACAAGTCTTCAGTACTATTGCCAGGATATTGTCAGGGCCCATAGCCTTTGCAGTATCCAGTGCCTTCAGCCATTTCTTGATATCACATGGAGTGAATCATATGCGGTTGACATTGTCATCTCCGCTCTCTTGGAAGAGAATCTCCAAACTACGCTTGATGCCTCTGCAGAAGCATACTGAAGAATCGCTCTCAGCCTCAAGTCCTTGATCACCTGAAATAATAATAATCTTTATTGTCACAAGTAGGCTTACATTAACACTGCAATGAAGTTACTGTGAAAAGCCCCTAGTCGCCACATACCATCTCCACTGGACAAGCCACATGCTTAGGATGTCAGAGTCCCGATTGCCAAAGCAAATCTTCACCCAGCTCAAGAAGGGCTCCCACTAGAGGACAAAGGAAGCACTTCAAATACAGTCTCAAGGCTTACTTCAAGAAATGAAATATAGCCGGCAACGCCTGGGAAACCGTGGCTCAGGAGAAAACTACCTGGAGGTACCTATCCAGTGAAGGAACACAAGATAAAAGCAAATTACTGCAGATGCTGGGATCGGAAACAAAAGAGAAAATGCTGGAAAATCTCAGCAGGTCTGGCAGCATCTGTCGGGAGAGAAAAGAGCTAGCGTTTCGAGTCGGATGACTCTTTGTCAAAGCTGGTCTGCTTTGACAAAAAGAGTCATTGGACTCGAAACATTAGCTCTTTTCTCTCCCTACAGGTGCTGCCGGACCTGCTGAGATTTTCCATCATTTTCTCTTTCGTGAATGAACACACAATTCTTCAAGAACACCGACAGCAAGAGGAGGTCCAGAAAAGGAGCCTGAGAAAGGAATGCCAAAGGTTGCGAGCAAAAGAACCCACCACCTGGAAACGTTTTGCAAATATTCAGTCAAAGATGCAGTTCTAGGATAGGGCTCACCAGCCACCCAAGGCAGAACAGAACCCATGAACTGTGACACAGTTTCATAGGTGGACAATCATACTCGTTAGCAAGTGAAAAAGGTGGCATTGGTTGTGTGATCCACGCTAGCTTCTCATTACAACTCACTACTGTAGCCACCTAAAATGGACACTGGGCTAACAAAATGGAGAACTGCTAAGACTGCAGGGAAAAGCAGTTTAGCCAAGGCAGCAGTCTGCAAAGACTAATTAGCATTTTGCAAGCAGCAAAACTAGTTTCTGGCCAGGTGGAAGATCTCAAACCAAAGGTGTTAATGGCAAAACGCTTTGCATACTAATGAGGCAATTCAGATCTAGGCACACACAATGGCAACATCTAGGTTTGAATAGATACTTTAAGTGGATGTCCAGACAGAGCGGCACCAGAAGTATCCACTATAGAAACCGCCCCCTCCATTAAGAAGAAACCCTCACATTGGGGGAAATTCAAAAGATATCGATTAGAATTCGGTCCAATCGATACCTGAAGGTAAAGCCCGCCCCAAAAGAGGCACGGACATTAGGGTCCTATAAAAGATAGACCCCACACATGGTCCTGTCTGTTGTTTTCGTGCTCCGTCTTTGACCAAGAACTTCGACCTGTATCCTGACTCCAGCCGTTGAGCACCAGCCGCCGAACCGTAAGTGACCATACGACGCTCGCTACGCGAACCAGGCCCACTAGACCCCCAGCGACCAGCACGCTCTCTGAAGGTTGCAGACCAAGATCGGAACGAAAGCCTCGCTCCCTGACCTTGCCTGTTCCTGTTTAGTTAAGTATTCTGATCGCTTAGTTTAGTTATAGCTTAGTCCCTTAGCGTGTGCATGCGTATTTATTATATTTGTATAATAAATATTGATCGTTTGGAACTTACTAATCGGTGTATCGTTTTATTACTTTGAACCTGACCTTGGAATATCTGTGAGTTGTCTAGATACGGCAACTGGCGACTCCCGAGCTGAAAATACATACATAGAGCCTAGCAGTGTTAAGCACACGGCCTTTAAACGGAGGCGTGTTAATACACTCCAATAAACGCGAATTACACTCAAGTAAAAAGTGCAACACTACTTTTCTGGAAATTATGCGATGGGATATTTTATACTCAACCAGGCAGACAAGGCTTCTCTTTAATGTCTCAATGATGTTCAACTTTTTTTTTAAATCCCTCAAATAAGATCAGCTACTCTTTTAAAAAGAATACATTCCATAAAATAAAATTGCAGAATGAACTTTGAAGCAGAGTTAATTTTCTTTGCCAGTTGCAAATCTTGCTAATCAGGTTCATGTGTAAACAGGCAAATCATTGTGGAGAAACCAAAAGCTGCAATAAGTGAGTCAAGGAGGAAACAAAAAATACCAGGAAGCAAATACAAATTCAAACTGGAAAAGCAATTAAATTAAAATTGAGAAGAAAACCATTTGAAAGGTTTGAAAGGACCTGAAACACAAATTGTTCCTCCCATCACAGAGGCTGCCACACATCCTGGGTATTTCCAGCATTTTCTGTTCTAATTTCAAATTCCAAGAGCACAGTACTTTGTCTGAAAGTTAACACTGCTCTATCAAAGCATAGGCAGACCTGGACACAAATTCCCTGTTGTTTCCCTTGATACAGAACTCAGCAGGGCTAGAAACTTTAATAAAGAAGAAAAAGAATAAAACTGGAAAGGTCAAAACTAAAATTAGATAGGGAATGAGCTGAAGTCTTTTCATTCTGTTGTTGAAAACTGGAACACAATTTGAAGAGATGTTGGAAGGATATTCCATAAATGCTTTTAAAAAAGGAGCTGGACATGGAGTCGAGGATGAAGCACCTAAGGGTTATGGACAAAAATGCAAGGTTATGGGACTAAGCATGATTGCTTTTTCAAAGCCAACCAAATGGCCTTTGTTTCTGTGGTAAATTTCCATGATTCTATTAAATTAAATTTCCTCTATCTGTGCAGTGATGTGAAGACCAATCCATTAACAATGTGGGAATAAGAGTAGCCAATTAAGCTCCTTTGGCTGTCTCATCATTTAATTAGATAATGGGTGATCTGTACTTCAGAAACATTTATCCACCTTGGTTCCATTTCCCTGAATATCTAGTAAGAAGTCTTACAACACCAGTCTTACAACACCAGAATATGTAGATCAAACAAAAATCTATGAATGTAAATTTTGTAATTTTTAATTGACTTCCGGGGGGGGGGGGGGGGGGGGGGGGGGAGGAGAGAGAGCCTGAGGAAACAGTTTCCCTGCCTCTACCCAAGCAAATCCTTTAATCATGCTGACTTTGCACTCCAGAACATAGAACAGTACAGCACAGAACAGGCCCTTCAGCCCTCGATGTTGTGCCGAGCAATGATCACCCTACTCAAACCCACGTATCCACCCTATACCCGTAACCCAACAAACCCCCCCCCACCTTAAGCTTACTTTTTAGGGCACTACGGGCAATTTAGCATGGCCAATCCACCTAACCCGCACATCTTTGGACTGTGGGAGGAAACTGGAGCACCCGGAGGAAACCCACGCACACGGGGAGGACGTGCAGACTCCGCACAGACAGTGACCCAGCCAGGAACCGAACCTGGGACCCTGGAGCTGTGAAGCATTTATGCTAATCACCATGCTACCATGCTCTACTCCTCCAAGGAACCCCTACTACAGTTGGGGCCCAACCAGAGCCCTCTATGCAATTGTAATATAACATCCACATTGCAGACGTTAAAGAAATGGCCAATACACCCTTGGCCTTTGGTGCATCGCATGAAATTCATTCAAAATACCACTGCTCCTGCGAAGCTCCCAGCTTCGGTCCGTTTGATAACATTATTGATCTATCTCTCAGGTCCCAAGTGACTGCCTTTCTCAGACCGAACTCCCTCCACCCGCTGCAGGTTTTGTCCACTCGCTTCCATCGGTGTCTCTTCGTAACTTTCCGATCGCACCTTTTGCCACCTAACGTGACGTTGTTGACAAAGTTAGGACGCCCGGCTTTCTGTTCCTTCGTACTTTTGCAATATCGAGTTCTGGAGGTTTTAAGACGTCGGGTCGGGTCAGATGTGATGGAACATAGAACCTGTCAGAAATAGTGTCAACCCCGCTCTGAGGTCGAGTCAGGGCCAGGAGGGCTTCTTCCTGGTCAGACACACATCTCCCCCCCCCCGCCCCCCGTCCCCGTGAAAACCAAGCCGACAGTTTGTGTTTGAGCCGGCGGGCGGTTTCCCTACCGATTGAAAACACCGCTCTCACACTTCGCTGTCTCGGTATCGAAGCTGCACAGCAGCCGCCGGGAGCGGTTCACTCTGCCGGCCTAGAGCCTCGGGGACAACGAGGCCTTTCCGACCGGACAATCCTCAAACACCGCCGCACAACCCCGCTGCCTCTTCGCGGCTGTGTTTTAAAAACGCACGGATCAGTTTACCGATAAACTCACCCACACACAGGCGGGCGGACAGCCTCAGCAACGCCATGTTGTGCAACGTTTAATTCGGTCCCGGCCTTTCCGCTGACTCCCCCACTCTCAGTTCCACCTGGCTCTGACTGCGCAGCAACAAGTTCCACTCTCCTTCTGACTCAGTCTGCCCCAGCACGCCAACAAAACCACGCACAGCCAAGGAGGGGAGGAAAGGAGAGAGAGGACCGCCTCCTGTATTTTCCTCCCTCATCTTTCCAACTATCCTGGGTAGCAAGTCAAAAGGAAAGACTTGCACTTGTACGTTGCTCTCCATCATCACTGCAGCTCTCTAAGCCCTTCAAGTGCTTTTGAAGTGTAGTCACCATTGTAGTGTACGAAATGCAGCACACAAGCTCCCACAAACAGCAATTGAATCACAGAATCGTTAGGGCTCAGAAAAAGGCCATTTGGCCCATCGTTTCCGCACTGGCTCTCCAAACGGGCACCGTGACTTAGTAACGTTCCCTTCCTTTTTCCCATACTCCAGCACATTGTCATAATGAGCTGGTAATCTGTTTTAGCTATGTTGATGGAGGGATAAACTTTGGCCATGACACCCTGATCTTCTTCAATCCGGGATTCAATATGGGATCCCTTACATCCAACTGCGAGGGCAGACAGGGCCTCAATTTTAATGTCTCATCCAAAAGACAAGGGGCTGGCTTCTCCGCACTCTGACGCCTAAATCGTGGCTGGCGCGGGGCCGGAGAGTACATTTTCCTGCATGGAATTGCAACCGGCGCCGGTTCCCCAATTCTACAGGCTCCTAAGAGCAGCGTACTCCCGCCGCCTAGGAACTACCTGGGGCCATTGCCAGACGCCTGCTCTGCTGAAGTCCCAACGGCGTGGAAGTAATGTGGTCCAGCTTCCCGGGATACTCGCGTAGCGGCTGATGACTCAGTCCGCGGCCGCCCTGGTCAGGGGCAGGTCGATTGGAGGGTTTATTTTTCGGGTGCAGCTCCGCGGTCCGAGTCTGCCAAGGAGCATGGCGTGGCTGCTGGAGGCCGCTGTTGGGCGCATGTGCGACCTCCGACCCGGAAGTGCGAGGGCCCTCTATCTGCAGCAAAAGCTGTTAAGATCTATGCCAGTTTCCTGTAGCCCCCTGCAGGGCGAGGAATTTGTAGCCCAAATTCCTCTGACCTGAGCTAGGAATTGAAATTGGGGCCCTGGCGCTGTGAAGCAACAGTGCTAACCACTGTGCTACCATGCCGCTAAAGCACACACCTCCTTTTCTCAGAAACAATGGCAGTGTTTCAATGGGAACAATGGGAACAGAAGGGGATTAAGACACCAAATTGGAAAAAATGAATTGGGTACTCTACATTTATAAAAAAAAAGGACAGAGATGCAAATCATTTAAAGCATCAGTCCTTCATCCACTGAAGGACTCGCTGAAGTGTGTTGACAAGCGACCCAATTATGACGCTAGTCACAGGATGCTCAATCTTCAAATAATGTCCCCATAGATGCACTTTCTGGCAGGGGTCACTGGATTGCAGTCAGATAGGAAATTCAGCCAGAATTTCCCCAACTCTGGAAGAGATTAGCTCACCTTAATCGGACCAAGAAATCAACTTGAAACTTTGTGGCCTGTATGTCTCAGCATGATACTAGCAACACATTGAAGGTGGATAAATTATTATTTAAAAAAAAAATATTTTTATTCTCCTTTATCACATTTTCTTCCAAATTTGCACCCACCAACAATAAACCATAATCAGTAATAAATATGTTAATCCCCAGAATAATAATAATGATCCCATCCTCCCACCAAACCCCAAACATTAGCCTGCATGTTAATATAAACAAATGACAAAAAGGAAACAGGAATCACCCATAGTCGCCATTAACACACACCACCCCCCTTCCCCCAACCCTCCCAACCACCCACCCAACAATGTTTGATGTTATCCAGTTCTTGAAAGTGCATAATGAATAATGCCCATGAATTGAAGAACCCCTCCATCCTTCCCCTCAGTTCAAACTTAACCTTTTCAAGAGTTAAGAATTTCAACAGGTCCCCCCGCCACGCCAGGGCACAGGGTGGAGAGGTTGCTCTCCAACCCATCAGGATTTGCCTTCGGTCGATCAACGAGGCAAAGGCTACAACATCTGCCTCCGCACCCGTTTCCAACCCTGGCTGGTCCGACACCCTGAATATGGCCTCCCGCGGGCCCTGGTCCAGTTTCACGTGAACCACTTTAGAAATTACGCTAAAAACCTCCCTCCAGTAATCCTCTAGCTTTGGACAGGACCAAAACATATGATTTGCGGGGCCCCTCCCGCAACGTTCACACACATCTTCTACCCCTTCAAAGAATCGGCTCATCCTCGCCCTTGTTAAGGTGTGCTCTACATACCACCTACAGCTGTATCAGCCCCAACCTCGCGCACGGCGTGGACGCGTTCACCCTCCGGAGCACCTCACACCAGAACCCCTCCCTCCATACCCTCTCCCAAATGTTCCTTCCACTTAGCTTTGATCCCGTCCCGTGGTGCCTTCTCTTCTTCCAAACTAGCTCCATAAACCGCCGACCTTACCCACTTTTCCAGTCCCCCTGTCGCCAGCACCTCCTCCAGCAATGTGGAATAGAATAGAACAGTACAGCACAGAACAGGACTTCGGCCCTCGATGTTGTGCCGAGCAATGATCACCCCACTCAAACCCACGTATCCACCCTATACCCGTAACCCAACAACCCCCCCATTAACCTTACTTTGTAGGACACTACGGGCAATTTAGCATGGCCAATCCACCTAACCCACACATCTTTGGACTGTGGGAGGAAACCGGAGCACCCGGAGGAAACCCACGCACACACGGGGAGGACGTGCAGACTCCGCACAGACAGTGATCCAGCCGGGAATCGAACCTGGGACCCTGGAGCTGTGAAGCATTTATGCTAACCACCATGCTACCGTGCTGCCCCCGGCTCCACCGGGAAGCTCTGTATCTCCTTCCTGGCGAAATCTTGAACCTGCATGTATCTAAATATTTCGCCCTGCTCCAGCCCATACTTCTCCTCCAGCTCCTTCAATCCTGCAAACCGACCCCCAAAAAACAAATCTTTTGGTGTCTTAATCCCCTTCTGTTCCCATTTCCAAAGATTTCCATCCTACTTCCCTGGCTCAAATCTCTGGTTCCCCCGAATCGGCATTTCCCTTGACCCATCCCCCAGCCCGAAGTGTTGGCGAAATAGCCTCCAAATTCTCAATGAAGATATTATTACCGGACTCCCTGAGTGTTTCCCCGGGGCCATCGGAGCGGCACTGTTGATAGCGCCTTCAATCCCGACCCCCTGCACAAACTCTCCTCCATTCTGACCCATAAGACCATAAGACATAGGAGCAGAATTAGGCCACTCAGCCCATCGAATCTTCTCCACCATTCAATCATGGCGGATATTTTCTCATCCCCATTCTCCTGCCTTCTCCCATAACCCCTGATCTCCTTATTAATCAAGAACCTATCTATCTCTGTCTTAAACACAGCGAATTGGCCTCCACAGCCAATGTGGAGTGACCCACTGGGCATCAACCCCTCTGAACCAGCTCTGCACCTTCTCCACATTCGCCGCTGTTATCCCGTCAATTCACTATGCGCCCATGAGAACAAGTAAATATAAGGCTTTAATATCCAGGAACTTGCCTGCCAGTGTCTGCTGCACAAATGAGTGCCACCCAGAGATGGCTGGTCTATATATCGCCCCGGGGAGGGCGGAGCCAGAGGCGGAGCCCACCAGGGTTCCAGTACAAAGTCATAGGTCACAGCACTATACAGACAGTTCATACTTAGGTGAATACATTCACCACATTCACCCCTGTTAAAAAAATCAAGACCAGTGGGGGTCATCAAATATTAAGTCTGTCTGGAGGCCGGATCGTTCTTTTAGACCTCCCTCCTCAGCTCTGGCGGTGCGGCAGGCACGATTGTTGTAGCTGGTGACTCCGGGGGCGTGGTGTCTGGAGCTTCTGGAGCTTGTGTCGGAGACAATTGAGGGGTGGGGGTAGGCAAGGGGGTGGTGGGTGGTGACAGTGCAGGGGTGGGACAATACAGGAAACCCAGGGGACATAAGGGCCGCTGGGGGTGGCGGTAGGCAGTGGGGAGGGCGGCGTGTTGGCAGGGAAACCAGCTGGCGCCAGGTCCCATAGGGAGAGCGTATCTTGCCTCCCATCCTGGTGCATGACGGAGGCTTACTGGGGGTTGGTGTGCAGCAGCTGGACCCTCTCGACCAGGGGGTCGGTCTTATGGCTCCTCGTATGCTTCCGGAGAAGGACAGGTCCCGGAGTTGTCAGCCAGGATGGAAGCGAGACCCCGGAGATGGACTTCCTAGGGTAGACAAACAAACGGCCGTGAGGGGTCTCGTTCGTGGCTATGCAGAGGAGCATTCTGATGGAGTGGAGGGTGTCGGGGAGGACCTTCTGCCAGCGGGGATCGGGAGAATTCTAGACCGGAGGGCCAGCATTGGAAAATAAACAGAAATCGCATCAACACGTTCATTTTAACCACCTGCACCCGACCTGCCAGTGACAGAGGGAGACAATCCCACTTTGCCAGACCAGCTTTCACTCTCCCCACCAAACTAGAAATGTTGTACCTGCAGACCCCCCCCCCCCCCCCTCCTCCCCTCCCGCCACCCCTGGGCAACCTGCACCCCCAGGTATCTAAAGTGAGTCCTCACCCTACGGAATGGCAGCCCCCCACCCCTTCCACATACCCGGCCGAGATACCACAAAATACTCACTCTTGTCTAGATTTAATTTGTACCAGAGAAAGACCCAAACATCCAAAGCAGCTCCAGTATTCCCCCTATTGACACACTCGGTTCCGACACGTATAACAACAAGTCATCGGCATATAAGGACACCCTATGCTCTAACCCCCCCCCCGCACTATCCCTTTTCATACTCCCGAACCTCTTAATGCGATGGCCAATGGTTCAATCGCGAGTGCAAACAGCAGGGCATTGGACGTCCCTGCCTAGTCCCACCGTGGAGAGAAAAGTAACTCGAGCTGATGTTATTTGTGCGTACACTCGCCCTTGGCTCCTTGTATAGTAGCTTTATCCAGTCCACAAATCTTGGTCCAATCCCAAACCGCTCCAGAACTGCCATCAAGTACCCCCATTCTACCCGGTCAAATTCCTTCTCAGCGTCCAATGCCACAACTACCTGTTTCCTTCCCCTTCGCTGGTGCCATAACCATGTTCAGTACCCGTCTAACGTGAGAAAAGAGCTGCCTCCCTCTCACAAACCCTGTCTGATCTTCACCTATCATCTTCGGGAGGCACTCCTCCAGCCGACCTGCCAGTACCTTCGCCAATACTTTTGCGTCCACGTTTAAAAGTGATATGGGTCTATACGACCCACACTCAGTTAGATCCTTATCTTTTTTAAGCAACCGGGAAATCGATGCCTGCCCCAAAGTTTGTGGCAACACCCCCTTCCCTATCACCTCTTCAAACATCCCCACCATCAGGGGTGCCAGCTTATCCTTGAATTTTTTATAATATTCCACCTGAAACACATCTAGCCCTGCCGACTTCCCTGACTGCATCCTCCCAATCGCATCTTTTATCTCCTGCTCAGTCGGTCCTTCCCCCTCAGGTGTTTCCCGGAGGAAGACTTTTCAGGTCGGCGAAGACTCTGGATCTTTTCAGCAGGCCGTTAAGTCCCCTGATGGGGGGGATTATTGTCCCCCTTCTTGCGGGGTCATACTCACCTTGTGGATGTGCCCCTGCCCTCCGGGGTTTCCCTTTGTTTGGGGGCCATCCAAGGTGGTTGCCGTGGACGACTTTGTTCTAGCTGCCTCCATAAGCGACCCGTTGTAACCAACATTCTATCCTACCCCATCCACATCGTCCCCAATTCCCCCCCCCCCCTTGCCCCTGTGGGATCCCTCTTCTTGTGGAGTGCCACTCCCCCCGTTCTGCCATGTACTTCCTCCCTTTCGGGAATTGCGGCGTGCCCCCTCTCCTCTTACTTCCTTGTACCGACGTGGGAGAGTCAGCTTGTTTCTAGGGATTGACTCACCCACCTGTTCTGTTCTCTACCCCCCCTTTGTTATGGTGCCCTTCAGCACCCCTCCCCTCCCCGTGTACACAAAAAGGAAGAAAAAAATTAACCCCCGTCATTAGCAAAGAACAAATATACACGTCCCTTCAGCCCAAAATGAAGAGACGATGCCCCCCTGCCCCCCCCCCCCCCCCCCCGCCACTCCCCCCCCTCCCCCCCCCCCCCCCCCCCGTTGCTGCTGCTGCTGGCCTTTTTCTACCGTTCTGCCAGGAAATCTAGGAATGGTTGCCACCTCCTGAAGAACCCCTGTACTGATACCCTTAGGGCAAATTTCACCCTCTCCAATTTAACAAACCCCGCCATATTGTTGATCCAGGTCTCCACGCTTGGGGGCCTCGCATCCTTCCACAGAAGAATCCTCCGCCGGGCTACTAGGGACGCAAAGGCCAGAATGCCGGCCTCTTTCGCCTCCTGCAACCCCAAATATTGTGAGCCCCCAGCCCGGTTTGACACTGGATCCTACCACCCTCGACACCGTCCTTGCTACACCCTTCCAAAATTCCCCCAGTGCTGGGCATGCCCAGAACATATGGGCATGGTTCGCTGGGCTCCCTGAGCATCTAATACACCTGTCCTCGCCCCCGAAGAACCGGCTCATCCTTGTCCCGGTCATGTGAGCCCTATGCAGCACCTTAAACTGTATGAGGCTAAGCCTTGCACAAGAAGAGGAGGAGTTCACCCTTCCTAGGATGTCCGCCCACGTTCCCTCCTCAATCTCCTCACCCAGCTCCTCCTCCCATTTACCCTTCAGCTCCTCCACCGAGGCCTCGTCTACCTCCTGCATCACTTGGTACGTTGCCGCGATCCTCCCCTCTCCATTCCTTACCCCCGAGAGCACCCTGTCCTGGACCCCCCCGTGGCAGCAACAGAGGGAACTCCACCACCTGCCGCCTGACAAACGCTCTTACCTGCATGTACCTAAAGGCGTTCCCCGGGGGGAGCCTGAACTTCCCTTCCAGCTCACCCAGGCTCGCAAACTTCCCGTCTACAAACTGGTCCCTCAACCTCCTAACACCTGCCCTGTCCCAACTCAGGAACCCGCCGTCCATTCTCCCCGGGACAAACCGGTGATTCCCCCCGTATTGGGAACCTCATCGAGGCCCCCACCTCCTCCCTGTGCCGTCTCCATTGCCCCAAAATTCTGAGGGTAGCCGCCATCACCGGGCTCGTGGGAGGGAGCAGCAGCGGCGCCGTTACCAACGCCTCCAGGCTCGTGCCCACACAGGATGCCATCTCCATCCTCTTCCATGCTGCCCCTTCCCCGTCCATTACCCACTTACGCACCATCGCTGCGTTGGCAGCCCAATAATACCCACAGAGGTTGGGCAGCGCCAGCCCCCCCCCCCTATCCCTGCCCGCTCCAGGAACACCCTTCTCACCCTCGGGTCCCGTGAGCCCACACAAACCCTGTAATGCTCCTGTTAACCCGCCTGTAAAAGGCCTTCGGGATAAGGATGGGGAGGCCTTGGAACAGGAACAGAAATCTCGGGAGCACCGTCATCTTGACCGATTGCACCCTACCCGCCAGAGACATCGGCAACATGTCCCATCTCTTAAACTCCTCCTCCATTTGCTCCACCAGCCTTGTGAGGTTAAGCTTATGCAAGCCCCCCCCCCCCGCTCCTGGCCACCTGGACCCCCGAGTACCTGAAGCTCCTCTCCGCCCTTATTAGTGGGAGCCTACCAATCCCATTCCCCCCCCCCCCCCCCCCCCCCCCCCCCCGGGTGCACGACGAACAGCTCGCTCTTCCCCAAGTTGAGCTTGTACCCTGAGAAATCCCCAAATTCCCTGAGAATCCTCATCACCACCGGCATTCCCCCCCACCGGGTCCGCCACATACAACAATAGGTCATCCGCATAAAGCGACACTCGGTGTTCCTCCCCACCCCGCACCAGCCCACTTCAGTTCCTCAACTCCCTCAGCGTCATGGCCAGGGGTTCAATTGCCAGCGCAAAAAGCAGGGGGGACAAGGGACACCCCTGCCTCATTCCTCGGTATAACCGAAAATACTCCGACCTCCTCCTATTTGTGGCCACGCTCGCCATCGGGGCCTCATATAACAGCCTCACCCACCTGACAAACCCCTCCCTAAACCCGAACCTTTCCAGCACCTCCCACAAGTACCCCCACTCAACCCTATCAAAGGCCTTCTCCGCGTCCAACGCCACCACTATCTCCGCCTCCCCTTCTACCGCCGGCATCATTATAACATTCAAGAGCCTCCGTATGTTAGTATTCAGCTGCCTCCCTTTCATGAACCCCGTTTGATCCTCGTGGATAACCTGCGGCACACAGTCCTCTATCCTCATGGCTAAAATCTTCGCCAACAGCTTGGCGTCCACATTTAAGAGTGAGATCGGCCTGTATGACCCAGACTGCAGGGGATCCGATCCTTGTCCTGCTTAAGGATCAAGGAAATCAGTGCCCGAGACATCGTCGGAGGCAGAGCCCCCCCTTCCCTTGCCTCGTTGAAGATCCTAACCAACAGGGGGCCCAACAGGTCTGCATACATCTTATAGAATTCGACCGGAAACCCATTCGGCCCCGGCGCCTTCCCCGACAGCATGCTCCCTATCCCTTTGACCAGCTCCTTCAGCCCAACCGGCGCCCCCAGTCCCTCCAACTGTCCCTCCTCCACCCTCGGGAATCTCAGCAGGTCCAAAAAGCGCCTATCCCCCCTCCTCCACTGGGGGTTTGGACTGATACAATTCCCCGTAAAAGTCCCTGAAGACCCCATTGATGTCTGCCCCCTTCGCACCACATTCCCTCCCCTATCCTTAACTCCACCAATCTCCCTGGCCGCATCCCGCTTACGGAGCTGGTACGCCAGCATCCTGCTCGCCTTCTCCCCATATTCATACACCGCTCCCTGTGCCTTCCTCCACTGAGCTTCCGCCTTTCTGGAGGTCAACAAGTCAAACTCAGCCTGGAGACTATGTCGCTCCCTCAGCAATCCCTCCTCCGGAGCCTCTGCGTATCTCCTGTCCACCCTCACCATCTCCCCCACCAGTCTCTCCCTCTCTCTCTGCTATCTCCCCTCCCTGTGGGCCCGAATGGAGATCAACTCCCCCCTGACCACCGCCTTCAGCGCCTCCCAGACCGTCCCCACTCGGAGATCCCCATTGTCATTGGCCTCCAGGTACCTCTCGATACATCCTCGAACTCTCCCGCCCACCTCCTCGTCCGCCAGCAGCCCCATCTCCAAGCGCCAAAGCGGGCGCTGGTCTCTCTCCTCCACCAGCTCGAGGTCCACCCAGTGCGGGGCATGGTCAGAAATGGCTATCGCCGAATATTCAGCATCCTCCACCCTTGCAATCAGCGCCCTACTCATAGCGAAAAAATCAATCCGGGAATAGGCCTTATGCACATGGGAGAAGTATGAAAATTCCCTGGCCCTCGGCCTCGCAAACATCCATGGATCCACCCCTCCCATCTGGTCCATAAACCCCCTCAACACCTTAGCCGCCGCTGGCCTCCTACCCGTCCTGGAACTGGATCGATCCAGTGCCGGATCCAGCACCGTGTTAAAATCGCCCAGCCCATTATCAGGCCCCCCCCCCCCCCCCCCCGCCTCCAAATCTGGAATCCGGCCCAACATGAAACCCGCATCGTCCCAATTCGGGGTGTATACATTAACCAGCACCACCCGCTCCCCCTGCAGCTTGCCGCTTACCATCATATACCTCCAGCTGCTGTCTGCCACCATATTCGATGCCTCAAACGACACCCTCTTCCCCACCAGGATCGCCACCCCCCGATTTTTTGCATCCAGCCCCGAATGAAACACCTGGCATACCCATCCCTTCCTCAATCTAACCTGATCCGCCACCTTCAGGTGCGTCTCCTGAAGCATGGCCACATCCGCCTTCAGCCCCTTCAGGTGCGCAAACATGCGGGCCTGTTTGACCGGCCCATTCAGTCCCCTCACATTCCAGGTTATCAGCCGGAGTCAGGCTACCTGCCCCCCTCCCCCGCCAACTAGCCATTACCCTTCCTCAGCCCGCCACGTGCCCGCACCCCCCGCTCGGCCCGTTCCCCACGGCGGCAAACCCCCATCCTGACCCCCTCTACATACTCCAGCTCCTTCTTGGCCATTCCAGCAGCAACCCAGTTAGCCCCCCCCCCCCCCCCCCCCCCCCCACCCCCCGCAGCTAGGGCCCCTCCCCCCCTAGCTGCGTTGCTCCCTCCATTGCACCCCCGCAAGTCAGCTGACTCCTGCTGACCCCGGCCACTCCTGCCACTCCTCCGACCCCTCCCAGCGTGGGGCTTCCCCTCCTCCCCAGTGTCCACCAGCAGGCTTTCCTCCTCCCCCTCCCGCTCTCAAGCGGAAAAAGCTGCGCTTCCCAGCTCCGGCCCCGCCCCCATCAACTCTCAGCACGGGAAAAAGCCCGCGCTTTCCACATGCCCGACCCCACCTCCTCTAAAGCAGCTCCCTTTACCTTGCGGGGCTCCCTTTACCTCGCGGGGCTCCCTTTACCTCGCGGGGCTCCCTTTACCTCGCGGGGCCCCCAACCCCCCCTTCACACCATCAGCCCCCCACACTGCAGGTCTGCCCCCCTCCTCGAGCCCATCCAACAAACCCAAGCAGAAAACAGTGCCCCACCCACCCTGAAAACAACAAAGAACCAACATTAAACAGAGAACCCCCCCTCAAAATATAACACAGTTACATGCAGACCCCTGCACCCAACCCTCAGTTTGAGTCCAACTTCTCGGCCTGCACAAAGGCCCACACCTCCTCCAGGGACTCAAAGTTAAAGTGTCGGTCCTTGTAGGCGACCCACAAACGCACCGGCTGCAGCATGCCGAACTTCACTCCCTTCCTGTGCAGCACCGCCTTCGTCCGATTGTACCCGGCCCTCTTCTTTGCCACCTCCGCACTCCAGTCCTGGTAGATCCGTACCACCGCGTTCTCCCACCTGCTGTTCCGCTCCTTTTGGCCCACCTGAGCACACACTCCCGGACAGCAAGCCGGTGGAACCGCGCCAGCACCGCCCGTGGCGGCCCATTCGGCTTGGGTCTTCTTGCCAATATTCTGTGGGCCCCCTCCAGTTCCAGGGGCCCCTGAAAGGACCCAGCTCCCATCAGCGAATTTAGCATGATGACCACATAGGCCCCCATGTCTGACCCCTCCAGCCCTACTGGAAGGCCCAGGATCCGCAGATTTTTACGCCTCGACCGGTTCTCCATCTCCTCGAACCTCTCCTGCCATTTTTTATGGAGCGCCTCGTGCATCTCCATCTTCACCGCGAGGCCTAAGGTCTCGTCCTCTCTTTCGGAGGCTTTTTGTCGGATCTCTCGTATCGCCACTCCCTGGGCCGTCTGGGTCTCCAGCAGCTTGTCAATGGAAGCCTTCAACGGCTCCAGCAGCTCCGCTTTAAGCTCCCTGAAGCAGCGCTAGAGAGTCTCCTGCTGCTCCTGCGCCCACTGCCTCCTGGTCTCCACCCGCCGCCATCTTGTGCTTCTTCCCTCGCTTCTGCTTTGGCGCTGCAACCACTTTCTTACTCGCCCCACTCCTGGTCCAGGCCATATACCGATGGGGAAATGTTGCTGACTCCTTCCCACGTCAGGAAACGTCAAAAAAGTACCGCTGGGGGCCCTAAAAAGAGCCCAAAAGTCCGTTCCTGGCCCGAGCTGCCGAACGTGCGGCTTAGCTCCACATAGCCGCAACCGGAAGTTCCCAATGTTTTTTTTTAAACTATCAATTTTATTGAGGTATTTTTCGGCATTGTACAGTTACAGAGAACAAAAAAAAGGCAAAAATGTGCAAACATCAACGTAAAATCAATACTTCAATCAAACCATATTGCACAAGCCCACTCCTCTCCCATAGACACTACCCGTCTATTTATCCCTCCTACTCTACTCTAATCTCCCCCCCCCCCCCCGATGTTCACTCTCCCGCGAAGAAGTCGATGAATGGTTGCCACCTTCAGGCGAACTCCAGTACAGATCCTCTCACGGCGAACTTAATTTTTTCCATACCCAGAAAACCTGACATGTCCGAAAGCCATAGTTCGGTCTTCAGGGGTTTTGAGTCCCTCCATGCCAGCAGAATTCGCCGCCGGGCTATTAGGGAAGCAAAGGCCAAAACATCGGCCTCTTACTCGCCCGGGACTCCCGGGTCTTCCGAAACCCCAAAAATTGGCACCCCTGGTTGGTTCGCTGGTCCTCCCACGCATCTAGTGCACTTATCCTCTACCCCAAAGAATTTGCTCACCGAGCTACCGGCATGTAGGCCTGGTGAACGACCTTAAATTGAATCAGGCCGAGCCTGGCACATGTTGCGGTTGAGTTTACTCTACTCAGGGCTTTTGCCCAGAGCCCGTCCTCCATCTCCAAGCCAAGCTCCTCCTCCCATTTGAGTTTCAGTTCCTCCGTCTGGGACTCTTCCCCCTTCATGAGCACCTTGTAAATATCCGAGACTCTACCCTCTCCTCCAGAGACAATTCTGTCTTGGATCCCTATTGGCGGGAGGCGTGGGAAGGATGGGACCTGTCTGCGGACAAAGTCTCGCATCTGCAAGTACCTAAAGTCATTACCCCTTACCAGCCCAAATTTCTCCTCCAAGCCCCTCAAACGCGCAAAGCTCCCCTTCAGGAACATATCGCCCAACCTCCTCACCTCCGCCATGTTCGAAACCCTCCATCCATGTTGCCGGGGGCAAATCGATGATTATCACATATTGGAGCCCAGACAGACGCACCCACCTCCCCTACATGCCTCCTCCATTGGCCCCATATCCGCTGGGCCGCCCCCACTACCGGGCTGGTGGAGTACCTGGCCGGCGACAGCGGTAGGGGAGCCGTGACCAGGGCTGCCAAACTGGTGCCCCTGCACGAAGCTGCCTCCACCCGCTCCCAGATAGACCCCGTATCCACCATCCACTGCCTTATCATGGCTATGTTAGCCGCCCAGTAGTAGTTGATCAGACTCGGCAATGCCAGTCCTCCCTCGCTGCGGCTCCTTTCAAGCATCGCCTTCTTCACCCGCGGGGATTTTCCCGCCAAGACAAAGCTCATGATGATTTTGCCAGTCCTTTTGAAGAAAGACCGTGGGGTAAAGATCAGGAGGCACTGGAAGATGAACAGGAATCTAAGGAGGATTGTCATCTTTACAGTCTGCACCCTCCCCGCCAGTGACAGCAGGAGTGCATCCCATCTCCGAAACTCCCTCTTCATTTGTTCCACCACTCTGGTCAAATTTAACTTGTGCAACCTGCCCGTCTCGTGCCACCTGTATCCCCAAGTACCGGAAACTTTCCTCAACCAGCCTAAATGGCAGCTCCTTCAGTCTACTCTCTTGGCCCCTTGCCTGCACCACAAACATCTCACTCTTGGCCATACTAAATTTGTACCCTGAAAACCGGCTGAACTTCCTCAATGTTTCCAGTATATTTTCCATCCCGGCCAGTGGGTCCGACACGTACAGGAGCAGGTCGTCCGCATAGAGAGAGACCCTATGTCCCCCCCGGTCATTCCCTTAACAGCCCTTCGCAGCTCTCAACGCAATCGCCAACGGCTCTATGGCCAGCGCGAACAGCAACAGGGAGAGTGGGCATCCCTGTCTGGTCCCGCGATGTAGTCGGAAATAATCTGACATTACCCTGTTCGTCCTAACGCTAGCTTTTGGGGCCTGGTACAATAGTCTGACCCAATTAACCAGTCCCTCCCCGAACCCAAACTGTCCAAGCACCTCCCACAAATAGCCCCACTCCACCCGGTTGAAGGCCTTCTCAGCGTCCATTGCCACCACTACCTCCACCTACTTGCCCGTCGGGGGCATCATGATCACATTAAGCAATCTTCTCAAGTTAGCTGTCAGCCTTTCACAAACCCTGTCTGATCGTCCCCAATCACCTCCGGTACGCAGTCCTCAATTCTAATCGCCAGGACCTTGGCATCTACATTGATCAGGGAGATTGGCCTGTAAGCCCCGCAGGATTCTGGGTCCTTGTCCCGCTTCAATATCAGTGAGATGGTGGCTGGCGACATAGTCGACGGCAGGGTCCCTCTGTCGCTTGCCTTATTAAAAACCCTAGTCAAGACCGGTCCCACAATCTCCGAGAACGTCTTGCAAAACTCTACTGGGTATCCGGGGCTTTCCCCGCCTGCATGGCCTTTAGGCCCCCCAATACCTCCTCCACTCTGATCAGGGCCCCCAGCCCATCCACTAGTCCCCCGCCTACTTTTGGGAATGTTAGCCCATCCAGGAACCTTTTCATCTCCTCCGGGGGTTCTGAAGTATACAGCTTACTATAGAAGTCCCGGAATACCTTATTCAGTCCTGCCGGGTCCTCCACTCTGCTCCCCTCGCCATCAATCACTCTACTTATTTCCCTGGCCACCTCCCTCTTCCTGAGTTGCTGCGCTAGCAATCTGCTGGCCTTCTCCCCATGCTCATACACCACTCCCCTCGCCTTCCTAAATTGTATCACGGCCCTACTCGTGGATAGCACCCCCAGTTCCGCCTGTAATCTCCGTCTCTCCCTGAGTAGGTCCTCCCCCGGGGACCCCGCATGCTCCTCGTCTATCCGATAAATATCCCTAACCAATCTGTCCATTTCTGCTCTGTCTGCCCTGACCCTGTGAGCCCAAATTGAGATCAGCTCCCCCCTCACTACTGCCTTCAGCGCCTCCCACAGGGTCGCTGCTGAAACCACCCGTGTCGGTCACCTGCAAGTAGTTTTGCATACACTTCCGAAGTCTCTCACATATCCCCTCCTCCGACAACAATCCTACGTCTAACCTCCATTGCGGGCGTTGGTAATTCGCCCCCCCGACCTGCAGGTCCACCCAGTGCGGGGCATGGTCCGAGATAGTGGTTGCCGAATATTCCGTATTCTTTACCTCCCCTATACAGTTCCTGCTCAAGATAAAGAAATCAATCCTAGAATATACTTTATGAACATGTGAGCAAAACGAGTAACCCCTTCCCGTCGGCTGGCTGGCTCTCCATGGGTCCACTGCCCCCATTTGCTCCATGAACCCTTTCAGCTCCCTTGCCATTGCTGGGAGTCTACCCGTTCTGGGACACGGCCAGTCCAGCCCCGGATCAAGAACAGTATTAAAGTCCCCCCCCCCATTATCAACCTACGTGAGTCTAGGTCCGGGATCTTCCCCAGCACTCTTTTGATAAAGTCCACGTCATCCCAGTTCGGAGCATATATGTTCACCAGCACCACTCTTCTCCCCTCCAGTTTGCCCCTTACCATAAGGAATCTGCCCCCGCTATCTGCGACTACGCCTTCCGCCTCAAATTGAACCCGCTTATTGATCATAATTGCTACCCCCTGGACTTAGAATCCAAGTCCGACTGGAAGACCTGGCTGATCCAGCCCTTCCTTAGCCTAGTCTGGTCAGACACTTTCCGATGTGTCTCCTGCAACATAATTACGTTCGCCTTCAGAGCCCACAATATGCACGAACACACGTGCCCTTTTAACTGGCCCATTTAGTCCCCTAACATTCCAGGTGATCGGCCTGGTTGGGGGGCACCGATCGGCCTGGTTGAGGGGCACCACCCCCTCCCCCCCGCCAGCCAGCCATAACCTTTCCCGGGCCCGCCCCCGGCCCGTGCGCCGCGCCATTCTTGGCTCGCCTCTTTCCCGCCTCCACCTCCTACCACCTTCCCATTGCCTACTTCAGATCACCCCAACGTAAGCAGAATAACTCTGCCCCCGCCCTGATGGAATGCATCCCAGAGTGCTAAAAGAGATGGCTAGGGAAATTGCAGATGCACTAGTGATAATTTACCGAAATTCACTAGACTCTGGGGTGGTCCCGGTGGATTGGAAATTAGCAAACGTGACACCACTGTTTAAAAAAGGAGGTAGACAGAGAGCAGGGAATTATAGGCCAGTGAGCTTAACTTCGGTAGTAGGGAAGATGCTGGAATCTATCATCAAGGAAATAGCGAGGCATCTGGATAGAAATTGTCCCATTGGGCAGTCGCAGCATGGGTTCGTAGAGGGTAGGTCGTGCCTAACTAATTTAGTGGAATTTTTTGAGGACATTACCAATGCAGTAGATAACGGGGAGCCAATGGATGTGGTATATCTGGATTTCCAGAAAGCCTTTGACAAGGTGCCACACAAAAGGTTGCTGCATAAGATAAAGATGCATGGCATTAAGGGTAAAGTGGTAGCATGGATAGAGGATTGGTTAATTAATAGAAAGCAAAGAGTGGGGATTAATGGGTGTTTCTCTGGTTGGCAATCAGTAGCTAGTGGTGTCCCTCAGGGATCCGTGTTGGGCCCACAATTGTTCACAATTTACATAGATGATTTGGAGTTGGGGACCAAGGGCAATGTGTCCAGGTTTGCAGATGAAACTAAGATGAGTGATAAAGCGAAAAATGCAGAGGATACTGGAAGTCTGCAGAGGGATTTGGATAGGTTAAGTGAATGGGCTAGGGTCTGGCAGATGGAATACAATGTTGACAAATGTGAGGTTATCCATTTTGGTAGGAATAACAGCAAACGGGATTATTATTTAAATGATAAAATATTAAAGCATGCCGCTGTGCAGAGAGACCTGGGTGTGCTAGTGCGTGAGACACAGAAAGTTGATTTACAGGTGCAACAGGTGATTAAGGAGGCAAATGGAATTTTGTCCTTCATTGCAAGAGGGATGGAGTTTAAGGCTAGGGAGGTTATGTTGCAATTGTATAAGGTGTTAGTGAGGCCACACCTGGAGTTGTGTGTTCAGTTTTGGTCTCCTTACTTGAGAAAGGACGTACTGGCACTGGAGGGTGTGCAGAGGAGATTCACTAGGTTAATCCCAGAGCTGAAGGGGTTGGATTATGAGGAGAGGTTGAGTAGACTGGGACTGTACTCGTTGGAATTTAGAAGGATGAGGGGGGATCTTATAGAAACATTTAAAATTATGAAGGGAATAGATAGGATAGATGCGGGCAGGTTGTTTCCACTGGCGGGTGAAAGCAGAACTAGGGGACATAGCTTCAAAATCAGGGGAAGTCGATTTAGGACTGAGTTTAGGAGGAACTTCTTCACCCAAAGGGTTGTGAATCTATGGAATTCCTTGCCCAGTAAAGCAGTTGAGGCTCCTTCATTAAATGTTTTTAAGGTAAAGATAGATAGTTTTTTGAAGAATAAAGGGATTAAGGGTTATGGTGTTCGGGCCGGAAAGTGGAGCTGAGTCCACAAAAGATCAGCCATGATCTCATTGAATGGCGGAGCAGGCTCGAGGGGCCAGATGGCCTACTCCTGCTCAGAGTTCTTATGTTCATCCCCACTTCCCAGCACACCATCCCCCACTGGAGCAATCTCAC
The DNA here is from genome assembly GCF_902713615.1 of Scyliorhinus canicula. Lineage (NCBI taxonomy): Eukaryota > Metazoa > Chordata > Chondrichthyes > Carcharhiniformes > Scyliorhinidae > Scyliorhinus > Scyliorhinus canicula. The sequence goes on from NC_052148.1 coordinate 56,532,928, forward strand.
TAACACAGGAAGGTCAAACAAGATACAAACCTCAAACAGCCCCGCAAGGCTGCTCCAGGTGCAATACAGTTCCTGCCGTGTACACAGAAAAGTGTTAACCCATGTCCCTTTCCGAGGATTAATAAAATAACACCGCAATAACCCAGTACCCATACGACACCCACCCGCAACAAACATAAAAACCATAAACATAAATGAAACGAAAGCCCCCAACCAACGTCTTTAACCCCCATTGCTGATCGGCCACCCCTTTGTTGCAATACCGGCTCCAGTGCACTCAGAGAGCCCAACAAAAGTTACCCACCACAGCAGAAAGACCAAGAAAACAAATAAAATAAAATAAAAGCAACAAAAACAGGAAAAATACCATACGAGGGGTACTGTGGGCAAAAACTGCCCACAAACAAAATACCCCACATGGCACCTTTAAAACAGTAAACAGTCGACCAACAGTCCAGGCACAGTCAGCATCCCTTCAAACGGTAGTTCTCGGACCCTAGCTTGCGTCCGTGTGACCTCTCTTCGGGACCAGCCCCTGATCCCTCGCAAAGTCCATCGCTTCTTCGGGCTCGGAGAAGTAGTGGTGTTGACCCTGACGCGTAACCCAAAGACGGGCCAGGAAGAGCAGACCAAACTTCACATGCCTCTTGAACAACACCTCCTTAACTTGTTTAAAGGCTGCTCGCCGCCTAGCCACCTACTGGTAGATGCGAAGAACAGTTATTCCACGTGCTGCTCTTGGCACTCTTTGCCCACCGCAGCACCCACTCCTTTTCCACAAACCTGTGAACCTAATCGCCATCGGACGGGGGGGACCCCCCGGACGCACCTTTCTCGCCTGCACACGTGTGCCCCCTCCAGCTCCGGCGGTCGCGGAAAGGCTTCAGCTCCCATCAGCTGCATCAACAGGTCTGCCACAAACGCTGTGGCATCAGCTCCCTCAGCCCCCTCCGGGAGGCCGATGATCCTCAGACTTTGTCTGCGGGCTCTATTTTCCAGCTCCTCTACTCTGTCCAGCAGTCTTCTCTGCCTCTCCTTCAACCCATCGACTTCTAGCGCCGCAATCGTCTGTGCATCCACCTGCTCCTCCACCGCCTCTCTCAGCTCCTTAACTTTTTTGTCCTGGGCATCCAGTCTCTGGTTCAGCTGACCCACTGCCTTCTGAAGTGGGTCCAAGTTATCCTGATTCAATGACTCAAAGCTGCTCTTAATAGTCTGCAGCATGTTTTCCAGCGCTTGCTGGATTGCTGGGTCCGAGGTCCGCCATTTTGGGTCCCGGGTCAGCTTCCCCTGCACCTGGTCTTTGTCCCTTCCTCTCCCGTTTTTGCTGCTTCCTGCTCTCCCGCGGTTCCATGCAGCTCTGCCCGCTCCTCCGCGGCTATCCTTTCACCGCTCCACTGTCCCGCAAAACCGGGGAACCAGGTCCTCAAGTCCCGCCGGAGTGAGAGCCCCCGCATGTGTGGCTCACTCACTCATTGCCGCAACCGGAAGTTCAGCCCCAATGTTTTGACAAATATGGATCGTATGCCCTTCCTATTTGCAGTTGGTTTGCACTGGAGTGCTGAGCTTGTGGCATTTGAGTGCTACAGTGAGAGTTTGGTGACTGAGGGAGTTAGGTGAGGAGGGAGTAAGGTGCTCCTTACATTTCATTTCCTATATTTATCAAAGAGCGTGAAGGGAGCCAGGAGTTTAGAGTACAGCTGACTGGAAGTAGAGTCGGAGGGCAGAGGTTCAGTTGGTCCAAGGGGCAGCTAATTCTGTAAAATAAGAGGGGATGGAGGCTAGGGCAGTTGCATGCTCCTCCTGTAAGATGTGGGTGGTGAGGGATACCACTGGTGTCCCCGCTGACTATACCTGCGGGAAGTGCACCCAACTCCAGCTCCTCAGAGACCATGTTAAGGTACTGGAGCTGGAGCTGGATGAACTTCGGATCATCCGGGAGGCAGAGGGGGTCATAGAGAAGAGTTACAGGGAGGTAGCCACACCAAAGGTACTGGACAAGAGTAGCTGGGTTACAGTCAGGGGAAAGAAAACTAACAGGCAGACAGTGCAGGGATCCCTCGTGGCCGTTCCCCTTCAAAACAAGTATACCGTTTGGATGCTGTTGGGGGGGATGACCTACCGGGGGAAGGCCCCAGCGGCCAGGTCTCTGGCACTGAGTCTGGCTCTGGGGATCAGAAGGGAAGGGGGAGCATAGAAAAGCAATAGTAATAGGAGATTCAATGGTTAGGGGAATAGATAGGAGATTCTGTGGTCGCGAGCGAGACTCCCGAAAGGTATGTTGCCTCCCGGGTGCCAGGGCCAGGGATGTCTCTGATCGTGTCTTCAGGAACCTGAAGGGGGAGGGTGAGCAGCCAGAAGTCATGGTGCACATTGGTACCAACGATGTAGGTAGGAAAAAGGGTGTGGAGGTAATAAACCAGTTTAGGGAGTTAGGCTGGAAGTTAAAGGCCAGGACAGACAGAGTTGTCATCTCTGGTTTGTTGCCGGTGCCACGTGATAGCGAGGCTAGGAATAGGGAGAGAGTGCAGTTGAACACGTGGCTGCAGGAATGGTGTAGGAGGGAGGGCTTCAGGTATTTGGATAATTGGAGCGCATTCTGGGGAAGGTGGGACCTGTACAAGCAGGACGGGTTGCATCTGAACCAGAGGGGCACCAATATCCTGGGGGGGAGGTTTTCTAGTACTCTTCGGGAGGGTTTAAACTAATTTGGCAGGGGAATGGGAACCGGATCTGTAGTCCAGCAACTAAGGTAGACGATAGTCAGGACGCCAAAGCACGTAGTGATGAAGTGGGGAAGGTAACAATGACAAAGGAGAGTACTTGCAGGCAAGGAGATGGGTTGAAGTGTGTATACTTTAATGCAAGAAGCATCAGGAATAAGGTGGGTGAACTTAAGGCATGGATCTGTACTTGGGACTACGATGTGGTGGCCATCACGGAAACTTGGATAGAAGAGGGGCAGAAATGGTTGTTGGAGGTCCCTGGTTATAGATGTTTCAACAAGATTAGGGAGGATGGTAAAAGAGGTGGGGGGGGGGGGGGGGTGGCATTGTTAATTAGAGATAGTATAACAGCTGCAGAAAGGCAGTTCGAGGGGGATCTGCCTACTGAGGTAATATGGGTTGAAGTTAGAAATAGGAAAGGAGACTTCCGGGTGCGGCTATGACTAGCTAAGTCGCACACTTGGAAGCTCCTGCGACAAAGGTGTTTTCGGGCCAACTGGAGGGCCCCAAAGGTGCAGTAAAGACGAATCCCGGTGGGGGAAGGTCCCCTGAGGAGAACTAGACCGATTTTATGGTCGGTACCCGGAGTGGAGCGGCAAGAAAAACGGCAGCAGCTCCCCAAAAAAAGCGGGGGAAGAAAATCAAAATGGCGGCCGGCGGCGCATCGGAGGAATGGAAGAAATGGGCGGAGGAGCAGCAGGCCGCTCTCCTCCGTTTTTTCACGGAGCTGAAAGTGGAGCTCTTAGAGTCCATGAACGCGACGGCCACCAGGTTGGTGGGAGCCCAGGCGATCCAAGAGGCGTCGATTAAGGAGCTGCAGCAGGAGATGACCGCGAGGGAGGAGGAGGCCACAGTCATCGGGGCAAAGGTGGAGGTGCACGAGGCACTCCACATGAAGTGGCAGAGCCGTTTCGAGGAGCTGGACACCCGGATGAGGAGGAAAAATTTGAGGATCCTGGGCCTGGAAGAAGGCCTGGAGGGGTCGGATCTCCCGGGATATGTGGCGGAGATGTTGAGCTCCCTGATGGGGGAAGGGGCCGGTCCGGCGCCCCTGGAACTGGAAGAGGCATACCGGGTCATGGCCAGGAGGCCTAGGGCAAACGAGCCCCCGAGGGCGGTGCTGGTGCGGTTCCAGCGGCTAAGTGATCGAGAGAAAGTCCTGAGGTGGGCAAAAAGGGAGAAAAGCAGCAAGTGGCAGAACTCGACGGTAAGGGTGTACCAGGACTGGAGTGCGGAGGTGGCAAAGCGGCGGGCCCGGTACAACCGGACAAAGGCGGTGCTACACGCGAAAAAGATCAAATTTGGAATGCTGCAGCCGGCGCGCTTGTGGGTCACCTACAAGGACCAACATCATTATTTCGAGTCCCCAGAGGAGGCCTGGACCTTTGTACAAGAGGAAAAGTTGGACACGAACTAAAACCTGGGAGCACCGGCGGTCGTAGCCGCCTGGGGACTCTTGATTGAGCAAGTGGCCCTTTTCTTTTTCAGGCCAGGTCGGAACTGGGTAACAGTTTCGTGGATTGTTTGGGGTGTTTTTTCTCGAACGGTTGACTTTTCTGAATATCTTGAAGGTTTCGAGTTGTTGGGTGTTTCTGTATATTTGAACTGTTGAAATCTCTATTGTGGGTCGTTGGCTTCTTATGGGGTGTTTCTTCCCGTTTCCAATTTCCCTTAGTTATTTACCCCTTTTCCCCTTTTCCTTTGGGTGCTTGGGGTTTTTTGTTCTTTCTTTCTTTTCGGGTTATGGTTATCTGCGGTTATGTATACTGGTTGATGGAGGGTGATGGTTGAGCACACTGTTAGTTGATAGCTAGTTAATTATTTTGTTATTTAAGTATGTAGTTAAGTATTTATGTATTTATTTGCCATTGGGTATGTATATCGTTAAGTTGGGGTGACGGGACGGGGGGGAGCGGGTTGATTATGCGGGTCTTTCTCTGGGTTTTTAAGGGGATCTTTCACGGGCGCAGATGGGGTGAACCGGGAGGAGTCGGAATGTGGCAGGAGCAGCCGGGTCAGCGGAGACCAGCTGACTCTCGGGAGTACGATGTTGGGTACATCGCGGCTAGGAGGGGTCCTAGCCGGGGGGGGGGGGGGGACACCGGGTTGCTGCTGGAAAGACCAGGGACGAGAAGGGGAGAGCCGGGGGGGGGGGGGGGGGGGGGGGGGGGCATCGCTATGGGAAGCAGGTCAGAAAAGGAGGGATGACCCGGGGCGAGCGATCCGATTGATCACGTGGAACGTAAGGGGGCTGAATGGGCCGGTTAAAAGATCAAGGGTCTTCTCACACCTGAAGGGACTGAAGGCTGATGTAGCAATGCTGCAGGAGACTCATTTGAGGGTAGCAGATCAGGTCCGCCTGAGAAGGGGGTGGGTGGGACAGGTGTTCCACTCAGGCTTGGATATCAAGAACCGGGGGGTGGCGATTTTGGTGGGAAAGAGGGTGTCGTTTGTGGCGGCAGAGGTGGTGGCAGATAAGGAGGGCAGGTATGTGATGGTGAGGGGTAGGTTGCAGGGAGAGAATGTGGTACTGGTAAATGTGTATGCCCCGAACTGGGACGACGCGGGTTTTATGAGGCACCTGCTGGGCCTCATCCCGGGACTGGAGGCAGGGGGCCTGATCATGGGAGGGGACTTTAATACGGTGTTAGACCCTGGGCTGGATAGATCGAGTTCCAGGACGAATAGGAGGCCGGCAGCGGCAGAGGTGTTAAGGGGGTTCATGGAGCAGATGGGAGGGGTAGACCCATGGAGATTTGGTAGGCCTAGGGCGAGGGAGTATTCTTTTTTCTCCCACGTCCACAGAGTGTACTCTAGGATCGATTTTTTCGTATTGAACAGGGGGCTGATACCGAGAGTGCAGGACACGGAGTACTCGGCCATTGCGATATCGGACCATGCAACACATTGGGTGGACGTGGACATGGGGGAGGCGCGGGATCAACGCCCGTTGTGGCGCCTGGATGTAGGGCTGTTGGCGGACGAAGAGGTGTGCAGAAGGGTGAGAACGGGCATTGAGAACTATCTGGGTACGAATGACACAGGTGAGGTGCAGGTGGGGACGGTCTGGGAGGCCTTGAAAGCAGTGATTAGAGGAGAGCTGATCTCCATAAGGGCACAGAGAGAGAGGAAGGAGAGGCAGGAAAGGGAGAGGCTGGTGGGAGAGCTCCTAGAAGTAGATAGGAAATATGCGGCGGCACCAGAGGAGGGGCTATTAAGGGAGCGGCGTAGCTTGCAGGCCAGGTTCGACCTACTGACCACTAGGTAGGCGGAAATGCAGTGGAGAAGGGCGCAGGGTGCGGCGTATGAGTACGGGGAAAAGGCGAGCAGGATGCTGGCACACCAGCTTCGTAAGCGAGATGCAGCCAGAGAGATTGGGGGAGTGAGAGAGAGGGGTGGGGACGTAGTGCAGAAGGGGCAAGAGGTGAATAGGGTCTTTAGGGACTTCTATAGGGAATTGTATAGGTCTGAACCGCCGAGGAGGAGAGGGGGAATGAAGAACTTTCTCGACAAATTGGGGTTCCCCAAGGTACAGGAGGAGCTGGTAGAAGGATTGGGGGCGCCGATAGAGCTGCAGGAGCTAATTAAAGGGATAGGCCAGATGCAGGCGGGGAAGGCGCCGGGGCCGGATGGGTTCCCGGTGGAGTTTTACAGGAATTTGTGGACTTGGTGGGTCCAGTGCTGGTGAGAGCCTTTAATGAGGCGCGCGAGGGGGGGGTTCTGCCCCCAACAATGTCGCAGGCCCTGATCTCCTTGATTTTGAAGCGGGACAAGGACCCGGTCCAGTGCGGGTCCTACAGGCCCATCTCCCTCCTAAATGTTGACGCCAAGCTGTTAGCAAAGGTCCTGGCAACCAGGAAAGAGGACTGTGTGCCAGGGGTAGTCCATGAAGACCAGACGGGGTTCGTGAAGGGACGCCAACTTAACACAAATGTCCGGAGATTGTTAAATGTGATTATGATGCCAGCAGTGGAAGGGGAGGCGGAGATAGTGGTAGCGCTGGACGCGGAGAAGGCATTTGACAGGGTGGAGTGGGAATACTTGTGGGAGACGTTGGAAAGGTTTGGGTTTGGGGAGGGATTTATCAAGTGGGTAAAACTGCTCTATTCAGCTCCGATGGCGAGTGTGGTAACAAACGGGAGGAGGTCAGAATATTTTGGGCTCCATCGAGGTACTAGGCAGGGATGTCCCCTATCCCCCTTACTCTTTGCATTAGCGATTGAGCCGTTGGCGATGGCACTGAGGGGTTCAGGGGGGTGGAGAGGACTGACAAGGGGAGGGGAGGAACATCGGGTCTCGCTCTATGCGGATGATTTGTTGTTGTATGTGGCAGACCCGGAGGGGGGAATGCCGGAGGTAATGGGGATACTAGCGGAGTTCGGGGACTTTTCGGGGTATAAATTAAATCTGGGGAAAAGTGAGGTCTTTGTAATACACCCGGGAGACCAAGGGGAGGGAATTGGGAGGCTCCCCTCCAAAAGAGCAGTTAAAAGTTTTAGGTACTTGGGGGTGCAGGTGGCAAAGAACTGGGGGACCCTCCACAAGTTGAACTTTTCCAGACTGGTGGAACAGATGGAGGAGGAGTTTAAGAGGTGGGACATGGTGCCGCTGTCGCTGGCAGGGAGGGTGCAGTCAGTTAAAATGACGGTCCTCCCGAGGTTCTTGTTTTTGTTCCAGTGTCTGCCCATCTTCCTCCCCAGGGCCTTTTTCAAGAAGGTAACGAGTAGTATCATGGGGTATGTGTGGGCACATGGCACCCCGAGAGTTAGAAGGGTCTTTTTGGAGCGGAGTAGGGATAGTGGAGGGCTGGCGTTACCCAACCTTTCAGGATATTACTGGGCGGCAAATACATAGATGGTACGAAAGTGGATGATGGAAGGGGAGGGGGCAGCCTGGAAGCGCATGGAGAGGGCGTCCTGCGGCAACATAAGCTTAGGGGCGCTGGTAACGGCACCATGGCCGCTCCCTCCCACGAGGTATACCACGAGTCCGGTGGTGGCGGCCACCCTCAAGATCTGGGGGCAGTGGAGGCGACACAGGGGGGAAGTGGGAGGTCTGATAGGGGCACCACTAAGAGGGAACCACAGATTTGCGCCGGGAAATACAGGAGGGGGATTCCAGAGCTGGCAGAGGGCGGGTATTAGACAACTGAGGGACTTGTTTATAGAGGGGAGGTTTGCGAGCTTGGGAGAGCTGGAGGAGAAATTTGGGCTCCCCCCGGGGAACACGTTCAGGTACCTCCAAGTGAAGGCATTTGCCAGACGACAGGTAGAGGGGTTCCCCGCGCTCCCCGACAGGGGGGGTGAGTGATAGGGTGCTATCAGGGGTCTGGGTCGGGGAGGGGAAGATCTCGGACATCTATAAGATTATGCAAGAGGTGGAGGAGGTACCAGTAGTGGAGCTGAAAGATAAGTGGAAGTTAGAGCTGGGGGAACAGATAGAGGACGGGACATGGACAGACGCCCTGGAGAGGGTCAACTCGTCGTCGTCATGTGCGAGACTAAGTCTCATTCAATTTAAGGTACTGCATAGAGCCCACATGACGGGGACAAGGATGAGTCGGTTTTTCGGGGGTGAAGACAGGTGTATTAGATGTTCGGGAAGCCCTGCGAATCATGCACATATGTTTTGGGCATGTCCGGCACTGGAGGAGTTCTGGAAGGGGGTGGCAGGGACGGTGTCGAGAGTGGTGGGGTCCAGGGTCAAGCCAGGATGGGGACTTGCGATCTTCGGGGTTGGGGTGGAACCGGGGGTACAGGAGGCGAGGGAGGCTGGAATATTAGCCTTCGCGTCCTTGGTGGCTCGGAGGAGGATCTTGATTCAGTGGAGGGACGAAAGGCCTCCGAGTGTTAACACCTGGTTAAACGACATGGCAAACTTCATCCAATTGGAAAGGATCAAATTCGCCCTGAGAGGGTCGGTGCAGGGGTTTTTCAGGCGATGGCAACCCTTCCTAGACCTCTTAGATCAGAGATAGAAACTGAGGCCGTGACAGCAGCAACCCGGGAGGGGAGGGGAGGGCGGGAGGGAGGGGGGGGGGGGGGGGGACAACGACGAAGGAAGTACGGTAGCGGTGGTGGCACGGGCAAGGCCTGCCCGAGGACACTGCCAGAAATGATAAGTTGGTCTGACTGTCGGTTCGCCGGCGGGGGGGGGGGGGTGGGGGGGGGCGCGCGAGTAGGGGGTGGGGGGGACTTTTTTGTTAAGTAGGGGGGTTTGACTTTGTTATAATTTAAATGTAAATGTAGGGGGGGTTAAAATGTTTGTACTTTGAAAAATTTTGAAAAATTTCTTCAATAAAAATTATTTAAAAAAAAAAAAGAAATAGGAAAGGAGCAGTCACCTTGTTGGGAGTTTTCTATAGGCCCCCCAATAGCAGCAGAGATGTGGAGGAACAGATTGGGAAACAGATTTTGGAAAGGTGCAGAAGTCACAGGGTAGTAGTCATGGGCGACTTCAACTTCCCAAACATTGAGTGGAAATTCTTTAGATCAAATAGTTTGGATGGGGTAGTGTTTGTGCAGTGTGTCCAGGAAGCTTTTCTAACACAGTATGTAGATTGTCCGACCAGAGGGGAGGCCATATTGGATTGGGTACTTGGTAATGAACCAGGGCAGGTGATAGATTTGTTAGTGGGGGAGCATTTTGGAGGTAGTGACCACAATTCTGTGACTTTCATTTTAGTAATGGAGAGGGATAGGTGCGAGCAACAGGGCAAGGTTTATAATTGGGGGAAGGGTAAATACAATGCTGTCAGAAAAGAATTGAAGTGCAGAAGTTGGGAACATAGGCTGTCAGGGAAGGACACAAGTGAAATGTGGAACTTGTTCAAGGAATAGGTACTGCGTGTCTTTGATATGTATGTCCCTGTCAGGCAGGGAAGAGATGGTCGAGTGAGGGAACCATGGTTGACAAGAGAGGTTGAATGTCTTGTTAAGAGGAAGAAGGAGACTTATGTAAGGCTGAAGAAACAAGGTTCAGACAGGGCGCTGGAGGGATACAAGATAGCCAGGAGGGAACTGAAGAAAGGGATTAGGAGAGCTAAGAGAGGGCATGAAAAATCTTTGGCGGGTAGGATCAAGGAAAACCCCAAGGCCTTTTACACATATGTGAGAAATATGAGAATGACTAGAGCGAGGGTAGGTCCGATTAAGGACAGTAGCGGGAGATTGTCTATTGAGTCTGAAGAGATAGGAGAGGTCTTGAACAAGTATTTTTCTTCAGTATTTACAAACGAGAGGGGCCATATTGTTGGAGAGGACAGCGTGAAGCAGACTGATAAGCTTGAGGAGATACTTGTCAGGAAGGAAGATGTGTTGCGCGTTTTGAAAAACTTGAGGATAGACAAGTCCCCCGGGCCTGACGGGATATATCCAAGGATTCTGTGGGAAGCAAGAAATGAAATTGCAGAGCCGTTGGCAATGATCTTTTCGTCCTCACTGTCAACAGGGGTGGTACCAGAGGATTGGAGAGTGGCGAATGTCGTGCCCCTGTTCAAAAAAGGGAATAGGGATAACCCTGGGAATTACAGGCCAGTTAGTCTTACTTCGGTGGTAGGCAAAGTAATGGAAAGGGTACTGAGGGATAGGATTTCTGAGCATCTGGAAAGGCATTGCTTGATTAGGGATAGTCAGCACGGATTTGTGAGGGGTAGGTCTTGCCTTACAAGTCTTATTGAATTCTTTGAGGAGGTGACCAAGCAAGTGGATGAAGGTAAAGCAGTGGATGTAGTGTACATGGATTTTAGTAAGGCATTTGATAAGGTTCCCCATGGTAGGCTTGTGCAGAAAGTAAGGAGGCATGGGATAGTGGGAAATTTGGCCAGTTGGATAACAAACTGGCTAACCGATAGAAGACAGAGAGTGGTGGTGGATGGTAAATATTCAGCCTGGAGCCCAGTTATCAGTGGCGTACCGCAGGGATCAGTTCTGGGTCCTCTGCTGCTTGTGATTTTCATTAACGACTTGGATGAGGGAGTTGAAGGGTGGGTCAGTAAATTTGCAGATGATACGAAGATTGGTGGAGTTGTGGATAGTGAGGAGGGCTGTTGTCGGCTTCAAAGAGACATAGATAGAATGCAGAGCTGGGCTGAGAAGTGGCAGATGGAGTTTAACCCTGACAAGAGTGAGGTTGTCCATTTTGGAAGGACAAATCTGAATGCGGAATACAGGGTTAATGGTAGGGTTCTTGGCAATGTGGAGGAGCAGAGAGATCTTGGGGTCTATGTTCATAATTCTTTGAAAGTTGCCACTCAAGTGGATAGAGCTGTGAAGAAGGCCTATGGTGTGCTAGCGTTCATTAGCAGAGGGATTAAATTTCAGAGTCGTGAGGTGATGATGCAGCTGTATAAAACCTTGGTCAGGCCACATTTGGAGTACTGTGTGCAGTTCTGGTCACCTCATTTTAGGAAGGATGTGGAAGCTTTGGAAAAGGTGCAAAGGAGATTTACCAGGATGTTGCCTGGAATGGAGAGTAGGTCATACGAGGAAAGGTTGAGTGTGCTAGGCCTTTTCTCATTAGAACGGAAGGATGAGGGGCGACTTGATAGAGGTTTATAAGATGATCAGGGGAATAGATAGAGTAGACAGTCAGAGACTTTTTCCCCGGGTGGAACACACCATTACAAGGGGACATAAATTTAAGATAAATGGTGGAAGATATAGAGGGGATGTCAGAGGTAGGTTCTTTACCCAGAGAGTAGTGGGGGCATGGAATGCACTGCCTTTGGCAGTAGTTGAGTCGGAAAAGTTAGGGACCTTCAAGCGGCTATTGGATAGGTACTTAGATTAGGGTAGAATAATGGAGTGTAGGTTAACTTCTTAAGGGCAGCACGGTAGCATTGTGGATAGCACAATTGCTTCACAGCTCCAGGGTCCCAAGTTCTATTTCGACTTGGGTCACTGTCTGTGTGGAGTCTGCACGTCCTCCCCGTGTGTGCGTGGGTTTCCTCCGGGTGCTCCGGTTTCCTCCCACAGTCCAAAGATGTGCAGGTTGGGTGGATTGGCCATGAAAAATTGTCCAAAATTCTATGATTAACCTAGGACAAAAGTTCGGCGCAACATCGTGGGCCGAAGGGCCTGTTCTGTGCTGTATTTCTCTATCTATCTCTATCTATTTGCAGGAATGAGTGTTCCTTGCCCAGTTCAAGATCCATTCGTTGTCCTGGAATCGGTGGAGCTTGGAAATAATCGCCTGTGGTGGTTTCCCTGCCTTGGACCTTTGCCAGCATGACCTGCGGGCTCTGTCCACCTCTGGAAGCTTGGGGAAGCTTTCTTCCCTGACCAGCTTTCCCAACATTTGCACTAAATAATATGTTGGGTTCCTATTCTCCGGCAGCCTAACGATCCTAAGGTTCTAGTGGAGAGACCCGGTTTCCTTGTCTTCCATCTTCCCTTTGACCGCTCCCTGAGCCGCCACCAACCTCACCACGTCTACTTTTGAGTGAGGCGATTTACTAACTCAGCACGGTATCACAGTGGTTAGCACAGTTGCTTAACAGCTCCAGGTTCGATTCCTGGCTTGGGTCATTGCCTGTGCGGAGTCTGCACATTCACCCAGTGTCTGCGTGGGTTTCCTCCAAGTGCTCCGGTTTCCTCCCAGTCCAAAGATGGTGAGGTGGATTGGCCATATGATAAATTACCCTGTGTCCCCAAAAAGGTCAGGTGGGGTTCCTGGGATAGGGTGATGTGGGGTGTTCTTTCCAAGGGCCAGTGCAGACTCAATGGGTCGAATGGCCTCCTTCTGCACTGTAAATCCTATGAATTTCTATGGTCTATGGCTGCCTGCTCTAGTTCCTGCACAGTCGCCTCCTGTGTCTTCAGTTGCCTTTCCGTCCTTTCCAACGCCTCCTTGAAAGCGGAGGCCAAAGCATCTGCTACCGCCGACTTGCCATTGCCATGAGGTGCTCTTTAATGGAGTTCCTAAGTTTTAGAGAGTTCTCATGTCAGAAGCTGGCGGTTATGTCAGTGAATCCGCTCGACCCATGTCCTGCTCTGATTTACTCCTTGTGTCTGTGGTTTTGGCCTTTCTCTCATGGCTCACTGTTTCTGTTGTCCTATCGGCCCTTTTGCTGGCTTAAGGGCATTTCTTCACATGGTTTGTTTGCTTAGTGACCTATTTCCGTGTCTAAAGTACCTAGGTTGGAGTCTCTACCGGGAGAGTAGTAGTTCATGCGGCTGCCAGCACTTCCCCAACACCGGAACTCATTGTGCCATTATTTAAAAAGGATGCGAGGGATAGGCCAGAAAGCTATAGGCTGGACAGTCCGACTTCAGTGGTGGACAAATTATTCAAAACAATTTGGAATCAGAATAAATTGTCACTTAGAAAAGGCATGGGTTGATCAGGGATAGTCAGCATGGTTTTGTTAATAGAATTCTTTGAGAAAGCGACAAGGAGGATTGGGATATTGTCCAAATGGATTTCAGGAAGACATTGGATGAAGTCCCACATGGCAAACTGGTGAGATCTCATGGGACAACAAGGGAAGGTGGCAGGTTGGGTCCAAAATTGGCTTAGTGACAGGAAAGTAATGGTAATGGTCGATGGATCTTTTTGTGAAATGAAAACAATTTTCTGTTCCACAGGGTTCAGTGTTGGGGTCCTTGTTGTTTGTTGTCACAGAAAAATACACTGCAGTAGATGCCCTTTGGCCCGAGTCTGCACTGACTCATGAAAGACACCTGACCTGCCTACCTAAACCCATTCGCCAGCATTTGACCCATAGCCTTGAATGTTACGACGTGCCAAGTGCTCATCCAGGTACTTTTTAAAGTACTGAGGCAACCCACTTCTACCATCCTCCAAGGCAGTGCATTCCAGACTGTCACCACCCTCTGGGTAAAAAAGTTGTTATATTAGTTCAGGCTTAATTGTGGGTGGCATGATTAAGAAATTTGCAGGTGGCATTAAAATTGGCCATGCAGTTGGCAGTGAAGAGGATAGCTCTCGACTCCAGAACATCAATGGTTTGGTTGAGTTGGCAGAAAAGTGGTAAATGGTATTCAATCAGAACAAGTGAAAGCTAATGCATTTCAGGAGGGCAACAAAGCAAAGGAATATGCGATACATGGGAAGGTATTGAGAAAGGTTGAGGAAGAGAGAGACCCAAGAGTACATATCCACAGGTCCTGAAGTGGCAGGACAGGTGGACAAGGTGCCCAAGAAAGCATATGGAATGCTTTCCTTTATTGGGTGAGGTATGGAGTACAAAAGCAGGGATGTAATGCTGGAAATGTATAAAAGGCTGGTTAGGACATAGCTGGAATTTTGAGTACAGTTCTGGTCACATTACAGGAAGGACATAATTGCTCTGGAGAGCACAGAGGAGATTTACAAGAATGTTGCCAGAGCTTGAAAACTGAAGTTATGAAGAGCGATTGGATTGGTTTCCTTAGAACAGAGGCATAGTGGGTGACGTACCTGAGGTGTGTAAAATTATGAAGTGTCTTAACAGGAAAGATTTGTTTCCCCTAGCTGAAGAGTCAATTACCAAGGGGTATAGATTTAAAAGTGATTGGTAGAAGGATTAGAAGGGACACAAGGAAAAACACGAGGTACCTGGATCTGCATCTGAAGTGCTGTAACCTGCAAGACTATTGACCAGATGCTGGAAAATGTGATTAAAATGAGCACCGAGTTTTTTTTCTCTTTTTGGTCGCACAGACACAATGCGCTGAACGACCCCTTTTTGCACCGTAACCGTTCGATGGTTAGCAGCCAGTTTATCACAGTGGCTGGACAAGGTTCTCTCAATTACGCTGAAGAAACACAAATCTATATTTGTTGAAATGGGAGGAAATTTTAGAACGCTGTAAACAAAGTGTTTAGGAGACCGAATTAAAAAGCAGCATCCCGGGAAATAATCCTTTATTGCCACAGCATACTTTGCAGGCATGTACTAGGACAGAATTCCCCCCCCCAAAAACCTAATGAACAGAATAATTTTCAGAATGATTTATTGTTGCTGTAAATTTGTAAAATTATGACACAAGCGTTCTGAAAATCATAACTGCATAAGACTCACTTTCCAGAATTTAAGCAATTCTTAAAATACAGATGACCAAAATCAGGGTACAGCTAAGATTATCTACCCGAAATAATAGCCCGTGCTTTCAGATGCTGAAGGATCAACTGAACATTTCGCAGTTTTTCTTTTTATGGAAACCGTAAAGGACATTAATTTTATTTTATTCCAGTATCGCACCAAGCAAATGTTATGGTTTACAACGTTGAACGAAGCGTGGATACAAACATACATCACGAATATGGTGTCTGTTGAGAAGCCATGTTAAGAATCGTTCCAGACCCAGACCGTAACCTCCATGAGGACAACTGCCATATTTACGCTAGGAGGAATAAGAATACATGTAAAGAATGTAGATGGTAATGCAAAAATCAAAGTTAGCTAAACAGGTATCTGCTCAATAAGATATTAATTCAAGTAGCCACAAGGCTCTACGAGAAATAATTTTGAAATGCATACACCAAAGAACAGTACTCAACCCTCTTTTTAATCTACATTTCATCAACATAATAACTAATATTTTAATGAACATAACATCAGTTTGATCTTCCTAAATCTGGCAGTCTTGAGTTCAAGCCTCACTAGGAGGCTTAAACCTTTAATCTTGGCTGATAATTCACCACTGCAGTAAAAGTATCAGAGCTTTCATCTTTCAAATGAGACATTAAAGTGAGAACCAATCATCGAGTCAAAGAGATGTAAACGGTCCCATGGTTACTTTTCAAAGACGTGGAGATGCCGGCGTTGGACTGAGGAAGGAGCAGTGCTCCGAAAGCTAGTGTTTGAAACAAACCTGTTGGACTTTAACCTGGTGTTATAAGACTTCTTACTGTACTTTTCAAAGAACAGCAGAGTTCTCCCGGATACCTGGAGAATATTTATACCTCATTTATCATGAGCACAAAAAAATCTAATTGGATCTCTGATAAAAATCGACTATTCTAGTCAGATATAAGATGTTTAAATGAGAACTCATTAAGAATAATTAATTATAATCATATTAGGCATTATTTCAGCGCAACTATAGCTGGGAATCTGCTACGGGTTAATCCAGATAACTCTCAATTTCTCACATTTTACAAGTTGCTTGAGGTTACAAGGAGAGTGACGTCAACTAGCTAAAAGGCCCCATTGTTGTACAATACTGGTAGTTCTGTCTCTATAGCAACAGCCAGTCTAGGGCTGATAATTTCTCAGCAAAAAACTGTGTTTCTCCAATAATGTCTGGATGCAGGTGTGGATAAGTTGGTAAATTGACAGGCGATGGAATGAGAAATTGGCATCAATATACTTAAATACATATATCTCTTAAATTGATGGACAGACAGTTTGACCGAATCAAGTGAATTATAAATTAGTTAAAGCCAATTAGAGGTGTAAAGAAGGCGAGACCTGAAGATAATAATCTCCTTAAGAATCACTTGACGGGATGGAAAAATTCATTCCGGAATCAATCTATCCCTTTTTGAAACCTATTTTCTTTGCTTGTTTTTGCTAAATCGCCATCTTTCTTTTGTTTAAATCACTGTCATTTTATACTGTGTATTATGATTTGAAGAATTACCATGATCTGTACTTTAAAACTCAACCACTGTATTCTCTAAAGATAATCAATCTGACTAGCTAGTCTGAATGATCTTAATGTTGTATTGCAAATAAAGTTACCAGTGGACACTATAGCTGACTAATAAAGTTTCAATGGACTTTGCCAAAAAGCACAGACTTGACTTGGAAACTGAGAAGGGATACCGGATATCCAGGGTTCCAAATAGACACAGAGATCCATCAATCTCCCTGAAACTTGTGGGAACTCGCTGACCTCAACAATAATTGATACTTACATAGAACCTTATGGCTGCAATGATTGTTAAAAAGTAATTTATTTGCTGTGAAACATTTTGGATGCTGTAAGATCCAAGTGGCACGATCCAATGTAGAAATGGAAATGAATTTTCTTGTTCAAAAAGATTTGGAAGGTAATGGGTTATAAAAAAGGCATGGGTTTGAATCCAAGTTCAAAGGATTGCAGAAGGTACACTCTCAGGGGCTGGTTTAGCACAGGGCTAAATCGCTGGCTTTGAAAGCAGACCAAGGCAGGCCAGCAGCACGGTTCAATTCCCGTACCAGCCTCCCCGAACAGCTGCTGGAATGTGGTGACTAGGGGCTTTTCACAGTAACTTCATTTGAAGCCTACTTGTGACAATAAGCGATTTTCATTCATTTCATTTTCATTTCTTTCATATTCCGCCTCAGTGCTCTTAGGATTAGGAAAAACGTCCAGGTGCCTGGCGTTTAGTGGCTATCCAGTGACTAGTTCTAGAAGTACACTGGACTTGCTGCTGATTGCTGACAGGACACAGGTGGGTTGCAGTGTCGTCTCAACTGCAATGGTCACGGACTTCCAGTTGCGGCCATGCTGAGCTAGGTCGCACGTTCGGCAGCTCCCGCCAAGAACGGACTTTTGGGCACTTTTGAGGAGCCCTAGCGGCACTGGTACGACGGTTCCCAGTGTGGGACGGTGATAGTAATGTTCTCCCAGCACTGTATGGAGTGGACCAGGAGTGGAGCGATCAAAAAAGTGGTTTTGGAGAAGCGAAGAGAGGGGCAGAGGAAAAGCAAGATGGCGGCGGGTGGAGATCAAGCAGCGTGGGCGCAGTGGTCGCGGCAGCAACAAGGGTTCCTCAAAAACTGTTTTGCAGAGCTGAGAGCAGAAATGCTGGCGCCAATGAAGGCGTTGATAGAAAAGCTGGTGGAGACCCAGAAGGCTCAAGGGCGGTGATTCTTGAAGTGCAGCAGAAGGCCTCAGAGAACGAGGACGAGATTCTGGGCCTGGCGGTGAAAGTGGAGGCGCACGAGGCGCTACACAAGAAGTGGCAGGAAAAGTTTGAGGACCTGGAGGACAGGTGGAGGAGAAAGAATCTTCGGATCCTGGGTCTCCCTGAATAGTGGAGGGGTCTGACGCTGGGGAATATGTAAATACAATGCTCAATACGCTGATGGGCACGGGAGCTTTCCTGAGGCCCCTGGAGCTGGATGGGGCCCATCGAGTCCTGGCAAGGAGGCCTAAAGCCAACAAGCCCTGAGATGGGCGAAGGAACTGAGCAGCAGGTGGGAGATTACAGAGATCCGTATTTACCAGGATGGGAGTGCGGAGGTATCCAAGAAGAGGGCTGGTTTTAATCGGTCCAAGGCGGTTCTCCATCGGAAGGGAGTGAAGTTTGGAATGCTGCAGCCAGCGCGATTGTGGGTTACGTTTCAGGACCGTCACCCCTGTTTTGAGACGCAAGATGAGGCGTGGACCTTTATTCAGGCTGAAAAGTTGGACTCGAACTGAGGGTTTGTTGTGGGGGGGTTTGTTTACTGCATTTTGGGGTGTTTTTCTTCAAGTTTTGGGTTGGGAAGTGAGGACATGGGAAGGGGTGAGTGGGTATGATGTGGGGGCTGAATGAGTGTGTGGGCGCCAGTCTGGCAGGGGCAGGTCCCCGCTGATGGAGGGGGGGTTGGAGGCCCGGGGTTGGGGAGCTGGGGCGAGGTCGCAGAAAAAGGTGATGCGCCATTGGGGGCGGGGCTGGCTCGGATGGAAAGCACGGGCTTTTTCCCGTGCTAGGGAAGGGAGAGGCGGGGCCTGGTGGGAAGGGCGGTGCTGGAGGAGAGCGTATATGGATCAGCAGGGGGAGGTGACGGGATTCCCACATTGGGGGGTTGTTGGAATGGCGGGAGTGGCCAGGGTCAGCAGGAGCCAGCTGACGTACGGGAGCATAATGGGGGGAGCAAAATGGCTGGACGGTGGTCTGGAAACTGGGTTGTTGCTGTATTGGTCAAAGGGGAGCTGGAGGTCAGTAGAAGGGGGAGCCGCCTCCTGGGGGACTGGAGGGTGCGGGAGGCGCGGGCATGTGGCTGGCCTAAAAAAGGGGATGGCTAGTCGGCAAGGGGGGAGGGGGTGAGTAGCCCCCTGATCCGGCTGATAACATGGAATGTGAGGGGCCTGAATGGGCCGGTCAAGAGGGCCCGGCTGTTCGCGCACTTAAAGGGACTGAAGGCAGATGTAGTCATGCTTCAGGAGACACACTTGAAGGTGGCAGATCAGGTTAGGCTGAGAAAGGGATGGATAGGGCAAATTTTTCACTCGGGGCTGGAACACCGGGTGTCGTTATATGCTGATGACCTGCTATTATATGTTGCAGACCCAGTGGAGGGGATGGTGGAGGTTATGCGGATCCTTGGGGAGTTTGGGGACTTTTCGGATTATAAGGTCAATGTGGGGAAGAGTGAGCTCTTTGTGGTGCATGCGGGGGACCAGGGAAGGGGGATAGACGAGTTACTGTTGAAGAGGGCGGAGAGGAGCTTTTGATACCTAGGAATCCAGGTAGCTAGGAGCTGGGGGGCCCTGCATAAGCTCAATTTGACACGGTTGGTGGAACAGATGGAGGAGGATTTCAAGAGATGGGATATGTTGCCACTCTCCCTGGCGGGTAGGGTGCAGTCGGTCAAGATGATGGTCCTCCCGAGGTTCCTGTTTGTGTTCCAGTGCTTGCCCATCCTAATCCCCAAGGCTTTTTAAAAACGGGTATGCAGGAGCATCATGGGATTCGTATGGGCGAATAAGGCCCCGAGGGCGAAGAGGGTGTTTTTGGAGCGTAGCAGGGACAGAGGGGGACTGGCGCTGCCGAATCTATGTGGCTATTATTGGGCAGCTAATGTGGCGCTGATCTGCAAGTGCGTAATGGAGGGGGAGGCGGCGGCGTGGAAGAGGCTAGAGATGGCGTCTTGTGTGGGTACGAGTCTGGGGGCGCTGGTGACGGCACTATTGCACTCCCGCCGACAAGGTACACCACGAGTCCGGTGGTGGCGGCGACTCTGAAGATCTGGGGGCAGTGGAGGTGACATAGGGGCGAGGTGGGGGCCTCGGTATGGTCCCCGATACGAGAGAACCACAGGTTCGTTCCGGGTAGGATGGATGGGGGGGTTTCTGAGCTGGCATCGGGGAGGGATTAAAAGAATGGGGGACCTATTCATCGATGGGACTTTTGCGAGCCTAGGGGCGCTAGAGGAGAAATTTGGGTTACCTCCTGGGAATGCTTTTAGGTACATGCAAGTGAGGGCGTTTGTGAGATGGCAGGTGAGGGAATTTCTGCTGCTCCCAGCACGAAGGATTCAGGACAGGGTGATTTCGGGCGTATGGGTTGGAGAAGGCAAAGTCTCGGCGATCTATCAGGAACTGCAGGAAGTGACTTCCGGTTGCGGCTATGACCAGCTAAGTCGCACGTTTGGCTGCTCCTGCTACAAAGGTGTTTTCGGGCCGATTGGAGGGCCCCAACGGCGCTGTAAGGACAAATCCCGGTGGGGGAAGGCTCCCTGAAGAGAACCAGACCAACTTTATGGTCGGTACCCGGAGTGGGGTGGTAAAGAAAGCAACAGCAGCTCCCAAAAAAAAGCGGGGGAAGAAGACCAAAATGGCGGCCGGTGGCGCACCCGAGGAATGGAGGAAATGGGCGGAGGAGCAGCAGGCCGCTCTCCTGCGCTTCTTTACGGAGCTGAAAATGGAGCTCTTGGAGTCAATGAATGCGACGACCACCAGGCTGATGGGAGCCCAGGCGACCCAAGAGGCGTCGATTCGGGAGCTGCAACAGGAGATGACTGTGAGGGAGGAGGAGGCCACGGTCCTCGTGGGAAAGGTAGAGGTGCACGAGGCACTCCACCTGAAATGGCAGAGCCGTTTTGAGGAGCTGGATACCCGAATGAGGCGGAAGAACCTGAGGATCTTGGGCCTGGCAGAAGGCCTGGAGGGGTCAGACCTCCCGGGATATGTAGCAGAAATGCTGAGCTCCCTGATGGGGGCAGGGGCCGTCCCTTCGCCCCTGGAGCTGGAAGAGGCCTACAGGGTCATGGCTAGGAGGCCAAGAGCAAATGAGCCCCCGAGGGCGGTGCTGGTGCGGTTCCAGCGACTCAGCGATCGTGAGAGAGTGCTGGAGTGGGCCAAGAGGGAAAGGAGCAGCAAGTGGGAGAATTCGACGGTGAGGGTCTACCAGGACTGGAGTGCGGAGGTGGCAAAGCGGCGGGCCCGGTACAACCGGACGAAGGCGGTGCTACATGCAAAACGGATCAGGTTCGGAATGCTGCAGCCAGCGCGCTTGTGGGTCACCTACAGGAACCAACACCACTATTTTGAGTCCCCAGAGGAGGCGTGGGCCTTTGTACAGGAAGAGAAACTGGACTCGAATTAGACCCAGGGGATACTTGGCGGCCGTAGCCGCTCGGGTACTTTCAGCTGAATTCTTTGTTTGGATTTTGAACTCTTGCTGTGGTTTTTCTTCTGATGTTTTTTCCCCCTTTGCCAACTTCCCTTAGTTATTGTTATTGTGGTTATTCATGGTTATTTATGGTTATTTATGCTGTTTGGTAGAGGGCGACTGTTAAGTACATTGTTATTTGTTATTTATCTGTTATTTATAATGTTAAGTTGGGGAGGTGGGACGGGGGGGAGAGCAGATCGGGGATATGGGCTCCTAGGGGGGGTTCTTTTACAGGCATGGACGGGGACGGGGGTGGAACTGAAGATGGTGGGGTGGGGTGTGGCAGGGCGAAAGCGCGGGCTTTCCTCTGTTTTCCCGCGCGCGGGGCAGAGGAGGGGGGGAGGGGAGGAGTGCGGGGCGTGGCTAGCAATGGCGACCTTTCCCGCGCTGGAGCGGGGCCAGGGAGGAGTGGCAAGGGGGGGGAGGCCCCCCCCCCCGAGCCGGGGGGAGTCGGAGTGTGGCAGGAGCAGCCGGGTCAGCGTGAACCAGCTGACTTACGGGAGTACGATGGAGGGTACATCGCGGCTAGGAGGGGTCCTAGCCTGGGGGGGGGGGGGAGGGGGGTTAGGGAGGGACACCGGGTTGCGGCTGAAAAGACCAGAAACGGGAAGTGGAGGACTGGAGAGGTGGGGGGAGGGGGACATCGTCATGGGGAGCGGGTCAGAAGGGGAGGGTCGACCCGGGGCGAGCAGGGAACAGGACATGGCTAATCGGCAGGGGAAGGGGGCGGGTCGTCCCGCGACCCGGCTGATCACTTGGAACGTGAGGGGGTTGAATGGGCCGGTCAAGAGATCAAGGGTATTCTCACACCTGAAGGGACTGAAGGCTGATGTAGCAATGTTACAGGAGACCCATTTGAAGGTAGTGGACCAGGTTCGCCTGAGAAGGGGGTGGGTGGGACAGGTGTTCCACTCTGGATTGGACGCAAAGAACCGGGGGGGTGGCGATTCTGGTGGGAAAGAGGGTGTCGTTCGTGGCGGAGGAGGTGGTGGCGGATAAGGAGGGTAGGTATGTGATGGTGAAGGGTAAGCTGCAGGGGGAGAAGGTGGTGATGGTCAACGTATATGCCCCGAACTGGGATGACGCGGGTTTTATGAGGCGCCTATTGGGCCTCATTCCGGGACTGGAGGCAGGGGGCTTGATCATGGGGGGGGACTTTAACACAGTGCTGGACCCCGGGCTAGACAGATCAAGCTCAAGGACCAATAGGAGGCCGGCAGCGGCAGAAGTGCTGAGGGGGTACATGGAGCAGATGGGAGGAGTAGACCCATGGAGGTTTGGTAGGCCGAGGGCGAGGGAGTATTCCTTTTTCTCCCACGTCCATAGAGTGTACTCCAGAATCGATTTCTTCGTGTTGAGCAGGGGGCTGATCCCGAGGGTACGGGAAGCTGAGTACTCGGCCATTGCGATCTCTGATCATGCACCGCATTGGGTGGATGTGGAAATGGGGGAGGCGCGGGACCAGCGCCCGCTGTGGCGGCTGGATGTGGGCTGTTAGCGGACGACGAGGTGTGTAAAAGGGTCCGGAAGAGCATTGAGAGCTATCTGGACTTGAATGACACGGGTGAGGTGCAGGTGGGGATGGTCTGGGAGGCCCTGAAGGCAGTGATCAGGGGAGAGCTGATCTCCATAAGGGCGCACAGAGAAAGAAAGGAGAGGCAGGAGAGGGAGAGGCTGGTGGGGGAGCTATTGGAAGTGGATAGGAGATATGCGGAGGCACCAGAGGAGGGGCTGCTGGGAGAACGGCGCAGCCTGCAGGTCAAGTTCGACCTGCTGACCACCAGGAAGGCAGAGACGCAGTGGAGAAGGGCACAGGGCGCGGTCTATGAGTATGGGGAAAAGGCGAGCAGGATGCTGGCACACCAGCTTCGCAAACGAGATGCGGCTAGGGAGATTGGGGGAGTGAAGGAGAGGGGCGGGAAGGTAGTGCAGAAGGGGCAAGAAGTGAACGGGGTCTTCAGGGATTTTTACAAGGAGTTGTATCGGTCTGAGCCGCCGACGAGGAGAGGGGGAATGGAGGACTTCCTAAACAAATTGAGGTTCCCAAGGGTCCAGGAGGGGCTGGTAGAAGGGCTGGGGGCGCCAATAGGGCTAGAGGAGCTAGTCAAGGGAATAGGTCAGATGCAAGCGGGGAAGGCGCCGGGGCCAGATGGGTTCCCGGTGGAATTCTATAAGAAAAATGTGGACTTGGTGGGACCGGTACTGGTACGAGCCTTTAATGAGGCGCGAGAGGGGGGGGTTCTGCCCCCGACAATGTCGCAGGCTCTGATCTCCCTGATATTGAAGCGGGATAAAGACCCCGTGCAGTGCGGGTCCTACAGGCCTATCTCGCTTCTGAACGTGGATGCCAAGTTGCTGGCAAAGATCCTGGCAGCTAGAATAGAGGATTGTGTGCCAGGGGTAATCCATGAGGACCAGACGGGGTTCGTGAAGGGGCGGCAGCTCAACACGAACGTGCGGAGACTGCTGAATGTAGTTATGATGCCGGCAGTGGAGGGGGAGGCTGAGATAGTGGTAGCGCTGGACGCGGAGAAGGCATTCGATAGGGTGGAGTGGGAGTACCTGTGGGAGACGTTGGAACGGTTTGGGTTTGGGGAAGGGTTTATTAAGTGGGTGAAGTTGCTCTACTCGGCCCCAACGGCGAGTGTAGTGACAAACGGGAGGAGGTCGGAGTATTTCGGGCTCCACCGAGGGACCAGGCAGGGATGTCCCCTATCCCCCCTACTTTTCGCACTGGCGATTGAACCGTTGGCGATGGCACTGAGGGGTTCAGGGGGGTGGAGAGGACTGACTAGGGGAGGGGAGGAACATCGAGTATCGCTGTATGCGGATGATCTACTGCTGTACGTGGCAGACCCAGAAGGGGGAATGCCGGAGATAATGGAACTATTAGCAGAGTTTGGGGACTTTTCGGGGTACAAACTAAATTTGGGCAAAAGCGAGGTTTTTGTGATACACCCGGGGGACCAGGGAGAGGGTATTGGGAGACTCCCCTTCAAGCGAGCAGGAAAGAGCTTTAGGTACTTAGGGGTGCAGGTGGCAAGGAACTGGGGGACCCTCCACAAGTTGAACTTTTCCAGGCTGGTGGAACAGATGGAGGAGGAATTTAAGAGGTGGGACATGGTACCGTTGTCGCTGGCGGGGAGGGTGCAGTCAATCAAAATGACGGTCCTCCCAAGGTTCTTGTTTTTATTTCAGTGCTTGCCCATCTTCCTCCCTAGGGCCTTCTTCAAAAAGGTGACGAGTAGCATCATGAGCTACGTGTGGGCGCATGGCACCCCAAGGGTGAGGAGGGTCTTTTTGGAGCGGAGTAGGGACAGTGGAGGGCTGGCACTGCCCAATCTCTCGGGGTACTACTGGGCGGCAAATGTGTCAATGGTGCGCAAGTGGATGATGGAAGGGGAGGGGGCAGCTTGGAAACGAATGGAGAGGGCGTCCTGTGGCAACACAAGCCTGGGGGCCCTAGTAACGGCACCATGGCCGCTCCCCCCCACGAGGTACACCACGAGCCCGGTGGTGGCGGCCACCCTCAAGATATGGGGGCAGTGGAGGCGACATAGGGGGGAAATGGGAGGTCTGTTGGCGGCGCCAATAAGAGGGAACCATAGATTCATCCCGGGGAACATCGACGGGGGATTTCAGAGCTGGTACAGGGTGGGCATACGGCAGCTGAAGGACCTGTTTATAGAGGGGAGGTTTGCGAGCCTGGGAGGGCTGGAGGAGAAGTTTGAGCTCCCCCCGGGAAACATGTTCAGATATTTACAAGTGAAGGCATTTGCTAGGCGGCAGGTGGAGGGGTTTCCCCTGCTCCCCAGTAAGGGGGCGAGTGATAGGGTGCTCTCGGGGGTCTGGGTCGGAGGGGGGAAGATATCAGACATCTACAAGATAATGCAGGAGGCGGAAGCAGCATCAGGGGAGGAGCTGAAAGCCAAGTGGGAAGGGGAGCTGGGAGAGCAGATAGAAGACGGGACGTGGGCGGATGCACTGGAGAAGGTCAACTCTTCCTCCTCGTGTGCGAGACTGAGCCTCATTCAATTTAAGGTGCTGCATAGAGCTCACATGACGGGGACAAGGATGAGCCGGTTCTTTGGGGGTGAGGACAGGTGTGTCAGATGTCTGGGAAGCCCAGCTAACCATGTGCATATGTTCTGGGCATGTCCGGTGCTGGAAGGGTTCTGGAAGGGGGTGGCAAGGACGGTGTCGAAGGTGGTGGGGTCCAGGGTCAAACCAGGATGGGGGCTTGCGATCTTTGGGGTCGGGGTAGAACCGGGGGTACAGGAGGCTAGGGAGGCCGGAATACTGGCCTTTGCGTCCCTAGTGGCTCGACGAAGGATATTAATTCAATGGAAGGACGCGAGGCCTCCAAGCGTTGAAACTTGGATTAACGATATGGCTAGCTATATTCAGCTAGAAAGGATCAAATTTGCCCTGAGAGGGTCGGTACAGGGATTCGCCAGGCGGTGGCAACCTTTCCTTGACTTTTTAGATCAGAGATAGACGTTCGGGGTCGTGGCAGCAGCAACCCGGGGGGGGGGGAGAGGGGAGGGGAGGGGGGGGGGAGGGGGGGGGAGGGGAGGGGGGGCAGCAAGGGTCGTGGGGGGACATGCACGACTGTAACGCGGGCAAGTCTGCTCGCTGCTCATGTCCGAAACAGTAGGCTGCCTTGTTTGTTAAGGTTGCCTGGGGGGGGGGGGGGGGGGGGGGAGGAGGACTGGTGCGCGCGAGAGGGCGGGCGAGGGAGGGACATTTGCCTAGAGGGATTGTGTTGTAAATAATTTAAAAATTAGTAGGGGTAAATGTTTGTATGGAAAAACTCTTTCAATAAAAATTATTTTAAAAAAAAAAGGAACTGCAGGAAGTGGAGGAGGCCTCAGTGGAGGAGTTAAAGGGCAAGTGGGAGCAGGAGCTCGGGGAGGAGCTGGATGAGGATCTGTGGGCTGATGCCCTGAGTAGGGTTAATTCCTCCTCCTCTTGCGCCAGGCTCAACCTAATACAGTTCAAGGTTGTTCATAGGGCGCATATGACAGGGGCGAGGATGAGTAGGTTTTTGGGGTGGAGGACAGGTGTGTGAGGTGCTCGGGGAGCCCAGGAAATCACACCCATATGTTTTGGATGTGCCCAGCGCTGGAGGGGCTTTGAGAGGACTATGTCTAATGTGGCGAACACCCAGGTCAAGCCGAGCTGGGGATAGCATTATTTGGGGTATCGGTGGAGCTGGGAGTGCAGGAGCTGAAAGAGGCCGGTGTTCTGGCCTTTGCGTCCCTGGTAGCCCGGCGGAGGATCCTACTAATGTGGAGGGATGCGAAGCCTCCAAGCGTGGAAGCTTGGATTAACGATATGGCAGGGGTCATCAAGCTGGAAAGGATAAAGTTTGCCTTGCGAGGGTCTGTGCAGGGGTTCTCCAGGCGGTGGCAACCGTTCCTAGACTTTCTAGTGGAACGTTAGGTGGAGGTCAACAGCAGCAGCAAGGGAGGGAGGGGGGGGGGGGGGGGGGGGGGGTGGTTTTTCTTTTTTTATGGTTTAGATTAGTGTGGGGTGTTTTCCTTACTGGCGTGCTTATTTGTTAAATGGGGGTTATTGTATTTTGTTGGAAATCCCATGTATAATTTTTGCATGTTTCGTTCTTTATTCCTTTTTATGTTTGGAGTGTTTTCTTGAAAATTTGAATAAATAATTTGTAAAAAACTGCAATGGTCAAGGCGCAAAAGAAAAGCTTATACTCATGTAATACCATATCACAATATCTTAAAGTCCTTAAATGAATTACATTGAAAGATAATGGTATCCTGTGCATGCAAATTGGCTGCTAAATTTTCCTTTATAACAATAAACAGCAATGAAACAAATGGTTAATTTATTTTTGTTGGTGGAATGTTATCCAGGACATTGAGTGAACTCACTGCCCCATTTAATTGGGCAGAAGGGTGCCAGATGGGGACTACACAACCTTCATGCCTCGGTCTTGATCAAGTCTGAAGCAGCAAGGGGGACTTCCGGTGACGGCGGGCGGGAGGCAGCCACGCTTTGGAGGGTTCCCGTTCAGGAACGGCATTGTCGGGGTAACGCCCGGTCCTAAGGGCAGCGGAGGCAGCAAAAGCCGGGTGACAGCACAGGGAAGGGAAGTGTCGAAGATTAGCAAAAAAACAGCCGTGAAAAAAGCGGCTGAAAGTCCGTCGGAGAATGGAAAGGTCACCGCGGGGTCAGTAAAGAAAATGGAGGCTGGAGCACCGGGGAGGCCGCATTGCTTACGGCTGAAGAAATAACTACGGTGATGGCCGTGGAATCGAGAGGCAGTTTACAAAACACTTGGAGGCAATGAGGAAGGAGATGGGGGCGGTTTTGAAAGTGCTGGTGGAGGAGGTGCGGGAGCAAGGTGAGATGCTGAAGCAAGTGGAAGAGACATTACTGCAGCACAGTGATCAACTTACCTCGATGGGGAAGGAAATACGGAAGGTGATAGAGATCAACAAGGATCTGCGAGGCAAAATGGAAGACCTGGAAAACAGATCCAGGCGACCGAGTTTGAGGATTGTGGGGCTGCCCGAAGGAGTGGAAGGACCGAGGCCAACTGAGTATTTTGCCATGATGTTGGCGAAACTATTGGAGGAGGGGGAGGATCCCTCCCGCTATGAGCTGGATCGGGCTCATCGGTCGTGGAGGCCTGTACCAAAGGCGAGTGAGCCGCCAAGAGTAGTGACTCTGTGCTTCCGTGGGTACAGTGTAAAGGAGAAGGTCCTGTGCTGGACTAAGCGGATGTGGGTGGTGCAGTGGGCTGGAGCTGGTATACGCATATACCAGGACATTACGGTGGAGCTGGCGTAAAGGCGGGCTGCCTTCAACCGGGTGAAGAGGGCACTGTACATTAGCAAGGTGCAGTGCTGCATTGTATATCCACGACAGACGACTATAGGTTAATGGTGACCATGGGTGATTCCGGACTCAACTTTCTCTTTTTCGCCTTTGTTTTTTTTTCCACCGTGGGAGGGTTTGTTTTATTCGATACATATATTGACAGGTGGGCCGTCGATTGGGGTGGTGGGAGGATGGGATCGTTGTTGATGTTACGGGTATTGACTTTGTATCTGTTACCGTTTACTGCTTGTTGGTGGGGGTGTGAATTTTGAAGGAAAATGTGAAAATGGAGAATAAAAACATTTTTTTTTTAAAGTCTGTAGCGGCAAGGCTCATGGCTGGCCTTTTCACCTGTTGCCAATTGAGGCCCTTAAGTGGGCAATTAATGCATAGGAAATCCTGTCATGTGTTTATGTTCACATGCGCATTTCCGGGCAGGTGGGAAAGGGTGTGGGTCTGATTGAAGTGACTGATTGGCACTTCATGCAGCAAGCGTTCCTCAAAGGAGGCGATGATGTAGGCACTTGCTGGCTCACCAGCTGGCGGGTACAAGAACCCAGCCATTGCATTAAATACCCCATGAATAATGAAGACCTTTATAAGGTATCACTGATTCCGCAAAAGAACACACATCAGGGGAGAGGAAGAGAAAATTGACAAGAAAATGTATTTGGCAAAAATAAAACCTTGAAATTAGGGAATCAAATTAACTTTTATGGCAAAATACAATGTTATAAGTGTCAGAAAAATATAGAAACTAAAATAGAGAATCAGATAAATCTACATGAATAAATTTAGAATTAGAATATCATTGCAAGAATTTCTTGAAGCTAGTAACGAACAATTATGCAGTTACACCAACCAATTATTTTAATCCCATTTTGGTACGGTAGCAAGTTTTGGTTTAGGGTGGGCGGTCAGTGCAGAAGAATGCACTTTTGTACTTCCTATGATGGCTGAAATCAATAAATATACTTATGGTATGTTAGTAACCTAAACAGGCCAAAGGGTTCTCAGGCTCCGCTTCGATCAATATAGACATTGTGAGGTTACACAAGTACCGCTTGCACATACCTGTACATGCAGAAAGTGGATGCCTGCATATGCTCACACAAGGGCTATGTATGCAACCAAAATAAGAAACGCAAAGGACAATCCCTAAAATCCTCCTGTGAAGAGGTATGGCTGTGAACCTCTTTTGATAAATAGTCGAATAAATAAACTTACCTGGTCAGTGTACCAGTAATATGGAGTAGGATCAATGCCTTCACGCTCATAACCATCCAACAGCTCCTCGCTGTCCCAGATACGCATCGACCCTCCCACAATCTCACCAACATTTGGCATTAGCACATCAACCTCACAAATTAAAGAAAAAATATTTTGTTTTAGTACAGCAATTTAAACCAAAAATACATTATTTTTTATTTGTTCAAGGAATGTGGATGTTGCTGACAATTTATTGTCCTTTCCCAATTTCCTTTTGAGAAGACAATGGTGAGCTCCATTCTTCAACTGTTGCAGTCTACGTGCTGTAGTTACATCCAGCGCTGGTACGAAGGGAGTTCCAGGATTTCGATCCAGTGACAGTGAAGGAAATGGCCATATAGTTCCAAGTCAGGACGGTGAGACTTGGAGGGGAACTTGCAGATGATGGTGCTCCCTGATATCTGCTGCCCTTTCTTTCTAGGTGTAGAGGTCACAAGTTTGGAAGGTGCTGTCAAAGGGGCTGTGGCAAGTTTTTAGAATGTATGTTAGAGATCAGGGTTTTTCGCAACCCGGGTGGATGTCGGGAAGGTCAAAGAACGATCAGTCGTGGCCTTCCCGCAGTGGTCACGATCGTGTAAAAGCGCCCAATGGCTGCTACCGACATTTAAATGGGAATGGCTGTGTGCAGTCTCCTGGCCATAAGAGACAACAGTGAGAGGTCATGCGCCATGTATTTACATTTGATGCCAAGCACCCTGTACGTGCGTGTTTTTGGCATCAATTCACAAAGGAGAGCACCTTCCATTTTCTAGCTGCTAGCAATCAAGACAAGAGGACGGTGAAGATGAATTGTTTTGCTGCAAGAAAAAGACAGCCAGAGACACAAATAGGCAATCTGCCTACTGGCCAGGATCTCACACTGGAATCTGCTGGAGAAAGGTGCTCAGGAGAGTCCATGGCAGGAGTATGGGCGGCACGGTGGCACAGTGGTTAGCATTGTTGCTTAATAGCGCCAGGGACCCAGGTTCGATTCCCGCTTGGGTCATTGTCTATGTGGAGTCTGCACATTCTCCACGTGAATGCGTGGGTTTCCTCCGGGTGCTAAGTGATTCATTTTGTCAATTTTCCCTTCCTCTCCCCTGATGTGTGTTCTTTTGAGGATAATTATCCACGTTCTAGAAATTGGTTCATTCAAAACTGAGCCACCTGTGTCCTATTCCACACCAACTCTCATTTCACCCATCAGAGCCAGCCATGCAATGCCATCATTTCCTCATTCCCCAATGCCCTAAAATTGGAGATTTTCATGTTTGCTCTGAAATCTCTCCATGACCTTGCTTTGTGCATCACTGAAAACTCCTTCAGCCTTCCAACCCTTCCTTATTTGCCAACCTCTTACTTCGGCCTGCTGTGCACTCCATTTCCCCATTGTCTCACTGTTGGTATCTGTCCTTTCAACCTCCCAGGCCCCACGGTCTGGAACTCCTGGCCCAAACTCCTCAGCCTCTCGGTCTTCCTTAAAGCCCACCTCTCTGACCAAGTCTCTGGTCACCCCTGCCAAATTCTGCTTCATCAGCTTACTTCTGGACTTTCATACACTTTTGTGAACCACTTTTGAGTTATTTCTCCAAAGCTTAATTCACTATTTAAATATTTTATTATTGCTTGACGGCAATGGTAACATCTCCGATAGAATTCCTCCTTTAGATACACATGTAACCAAGCAATTTTAGGATTAGCTTCAAATACAGAACCAAGATCACTTCATATCAATGCAATATCTAAAGTGCTCTTACCGATTCAGTCAGCCGGCGATCCTCTGAGCAGCGCTGCATGTAGAAGGATTTGATTTCAGCAGGAAAACGACACAGAAGTATAGGCTCATTGATTGCATCAGTCATCAGTCTCTCTGGAGCCTCTGGAATATCCTGTGACAGAAAGCCAAAAGTTGCCCAGTTCATCCAAAGTATGAATATGATTCTACTGAAACAACTTAGATATTTGCATAGGCACACATAATGGTCAGAAATTTATTCTATGCAGCTTGAAGAACTCTTGTGGGGGTAGGAAAACGTAAACATTGGAAGCCACCTAAACTTCAGGAAAACGAAAATGGGCTTTTGAATCAGCAAAATCAGTGTGAACTACTCAACTGAAGTACAAATTTTGAAATAAGAAAGGAGCCCCATCTGTCTACAGGTCATGTACTTTTACAAATTTCATCTTAAGGCATGGAACGTTCTGACAGGGAAGTATTTACTGCTTCTTGCCAGAGTCGATAACACAATTTGAAACTGTAATGTAGGCTGAACTGAAGTGGAAGGTTCCCTTCCCTGAAGGATATTCGTGAAGCAATTGGGTTTTTAAACAACAATCTAATTGCTTGCATAGTAATTTCTTGATGCCAGCTTGCGAAAGACCAGATTTTCTCAAATTCAATTTTGCCATTTGTTAATGTGGTTTTGAATCGTTGAGTTGCCAGGGGGTGGGTACAAGTCAGCCAGCACTTGCTCTCTATTACTATCCAAAACCAATACAAGAAAATACACCAATAAGGATGAATTTGAGCTCAGCTGTGATCTCCCCAAAGCTTACTGACATTTTGTGTACATATATAATCTGCAGTACTCTCTGTACTGTATCCTGCAAAAGATGCAGTTATGACACCGTAGGCAAATGTGTGGTCAGTTCCAATCTTACAGGCCCCAGAGTCCTATTACAAGTAATTTCACCAATAATACATATAAAGTTTCCGGGATCTTTGGCCCTTGACTGCTCCAATGACTTTCAATGATCAGATTTGTAAGTGAAACACAACAATAGTTTATTTTTAAAATGGAGATGGAATGATTATACTAGAACAACAGCCAGCCGATCTACTGCTCTCTCCTCTTTTAGTGTCCCACCCTCTACCTAAGCACACACCAGACACACACACACGGGAGGGAAGTGGAACAAATAAAAGAGGGTTAATGTGAGATGGAAGATGAGTGCCCTTCCTTCGGATGGAGAAGCTGTTTTTTCAGCTGACTGTCCTGCCAGGACGCAGAGTGATTGAAAAACTCCGGTTAGAGCCTGCAGCTGGTGCCAGACTGGACCCCCTTGCAGTTCAATTGGGCTGTAGAGAGAGAAAGGTCTTCACCGTGAACCTTTAGACAGGGTCCATCAGGTAAGAGAGAGAGATCAGGGTTTTGACCCTCCAACTTCTTGATCAAACCAAAACACTTACAGGCTGAATAGAGAAGAAAAGCTGACTGTTCCATTTATCTGGAGTGAGCCCCAGCTGCAGGTAGGGCCAGTTGTGTAAAGAACCATCTTTAAAATCTCATGAGGTGAACTGTTTTTCCTCAGTCAAGCTAGGGGACATTCTGGTTGAGTTGGAAGAATTACACAGGCCTGAGGTGGATCTTCTGAGTGAAGGCCCAGGTTAATAAAAGTGACCCCCCCTGAAGTAATCCCACAGTCTGGGGAGTCAGACTGGATTTGAGAGTTCTACCCTTTTTAGAGAGAGAGGAAACTCCAAAGAGCTTCCTTCAGTTCAGAGTTAAAACTGAAACTAAAACCTCCAGGTGCAGCCTTCCTGTCTTTGGCAGAACATCCCGGAACGGTCAACTCCAACTAGCCTAGACTATTAGCTAAAAGCCCGGCAAAGTAAGGGGCTCATTGGCCGCCAGCCAAATCTATCAAGCTGTCATCACTGATGTCAGCACATCTGGCTGGATTCCTTTTTTTCAAATTAAAGATGAAGTCCATCTTAAAGATGTAGGTGCTATTAATTGTCCAGGTGCAAAAATTATAAAAGCCAAAATAACAGAAAATAAATGGAATACATAGCGAGAATAGGAGGATCCTTACAATGCCCCTTTCCACGTGGAATAAATTTGTAAAAAAAATTACTTCTGGAGTCTAAAGGTTAATGGCCTCAAAAGACACCAATTTTCCACATCCTGATTCCTCTCTGTTCCATCTATGGTCGATTATAATGGAATACTCAGATTTGAAACTTAACAAGATAAATGTTTACAGCAGCGGCATAAAGGAATGTAGAGAACTCAACACCTAGATGAAAAATCTCTCATCAGCAGGTAACCATATTTGCAAGCCATTTAGTAAAGCCAAGTTTTAAACACACATTTTCTATATTAGATGCTCCATTCAAATGTGAAATTTAAAAAATAATGCAGTTTCAAGAAGAAGCTACCAAATCCACAACACAAGGGCCCAAAATGCCAGCAAGTTCTTGGATAAGAACTCCAAAACATGTGTAACGTTGTTTCAATGCAAAACCATCTCCACCCTGTGCAACATTCGCCCACTGACAATAGAAAAACGGTCCAACTTTAGGGAAAAAATTACTTCTCCAAATTCGTAGAAAGTGCCGTCATCTTTCTTAATATCATGTTCTTTCAGCCATTTGATGGCATCTGTATAATCCATTCTTTTGAAAGGGCGTTGAGGCGGCTGAAAGTCCTAATTTAATTACAAAAAATAACATGAATAAAAGGGGGTTAAAGAACAGAATTTTCAAGATAAACTGAATATCATTTCAGTTATTCGAAACACATTAAGATTTAAACGTAAATCAGTCAATTTTGAAAAATTAAGTTAATGTGCACTTTTTTTTGAAAGCTTGCTACTTTTGTACAGATGTCAGTATAAACTTCCTGTAATACAGCTAAATAGGGTACTTGTAACATAAAATATAGCAAATGTTTACTTACAGGGTTCAATTCACGCACAAGATCCCCATAAGGTGATTTCAAGATGCGTTCCGCCACATCACAGACAAGGTATTCCAAACGGTTGAGAAGTTCATTGAAAGTAATGAATGGACATTCACCCTCAACATGAGAGTATCTAGCAATTTTCACAAAAAATACAATTTTAATTCAATTCTCCTACGTTTCTACTTCTCCCAGCTGCTAAAATGTTTATCCAGTGAATATATGTTTGGTTAGCTGGGCAATGTTATGGCTATAATGAGCTGATCTGGGGAAGGATCTTTGCCTGAGACACTAAAGCTCAGAACTTTTGTTCCCTAACCCTGAGGATGACCTGCAGCAATATCTTAAGGCTGAGATGACTGTTCACCATTGGGGAGCTTATCCTTCAATCACCATTACTTTTGGTTTGCCGAGCGCACCTTCGTGCCACACTCAACGGCTGTTGTATGACTTGTGTCTATGTTTGGATCAAGACGATAATGAGACATCACAAAATAGTGCTCACTTTAGATTTAGCAGAACTGAACAAGCAGGTGAGATTCAGGGTGTTTTCAGACTGCATACATTTTCCCCAAAAGACTCGGACATTAATCAAGCTCTGCAATGAGGAAATCTCCAATTATAATGTTGCATTTTCAAAACACACGGTAATGTGTTCAATGACATTACCTGGAATAAAATCAATGGATGTGTTTTTTAAAAAAAATTATTATTGTTGGACGTCAATCATATGATTCTCATTACATTCTTATTTCTCCATGGATGTTAACTTTACATGATTTAAAAGCTATTTAGGCAACCAATCCATGTGACCCACTTACCACTATAGGCACTTCAAATTCTGTTAAAGCCAATCTGCCCCCTTGTGCAGGAGTACTCAGTTGGACTAATAACTATTTAATGCAATAAATAGACTTGAAAAATGAATTACATCGCTAGTGACCTATTATGGTCTAATCATAAAAGATTCAACATCAATCTCTTACAGGGCAAATTGTTACATAGAAAATGTTGATTTGTGGTGAAAGAATTTTCACATTTAGGCAATATTTCTAAGCATGCAAAACAGTGGAAGAAACATTTATGATGTTGTTGCCATTCACCCATGATACACAAGCCAGAAACTCAACTCGTTTCAGTTTCTGGCTCCAACTTTGCATCACCCTACTGGGTTTTACTTCCCCAGTCTCTTAGTTTAGGATTAATTTTTTACCCCTGTTAGTTTGCTAATGTACATAGAGAAGAAACAGTACTAACTCTGCAAGGTGTCTGCGTGTCCGGGACTGTTCAGCACGGTAGGACTGAGCAATACAGAAAACATCTCCAAGTGAAGGGATGCAAGTCTCCAAATACAGTTGAGAAGATTGTGTCAGGAAGGCCTCTTCACCAAAATAGTTCAATTTAAATAGTGTAGAACCTCCCTCAACTTGTGTCTGAACCAGAGTAGGTGGTGTGACCTGCAATAAATATGAAGTATGATGGGATGTGAATCTTTCATACGCAATTACCCACAGTGTAAATCCACAAACTGAATCATTTGAACATAGAACAGTACAGCACAGAACAGGCCCTACGGCCCTCAATGTTGTGCCGAGCCATGATCACCCTACTCAAACCCACGTATCCACCCTATACCCGTAACCCAACAACCCCCCCCCTTAACCTTACTTTTATTAGGACACTACGGGCAATTTAGCATGGCCAATCCACCTAACCCGCACATCTTTGGACTGTGGGAGGAAACCAGAGCACCCGGAGGAAACCCACGCACACAGGGGGAGGACGTGCAGACTCCACACAGTTGTAGAAAAACGGAACAGATCCGAGACAGTTGCCTCTTATCAACTGATAATCGAGATAGGTAGCTGCTAATAATAATAAAATTAAGGGGGCAGTATCCAGTGGAAAGAAGGGAAAGAAAATGATACTAAAATAAAAACTTAGGCCAATATATATATTTTCAAGCCAATCTACTTTATCAAATTAACACTCAAGATTCTTTGGGTGATCAAGATTAAATAATTTGTGATCAGACGATAATCCTTTCTGCTTAATGACTGTATTAGCACAACAAACAAAAGCCTCGCATCTTGCTCTAAAATATTGTACTTAAGGAGTAAATCACATCAAGATTTGCTTTCAATAGTCACTTTCCACAGAGTTTCTTCACAGTACAGTTTTGAACCCCATAAAAGTGCCACCAAAGGATGACGATATTTCAGCATCTTAATTCAATAATGATTACATTCAATCTTGCACCCTTCAAACTACTACAAATGAAGCATGGAAGAAGTTTTAAGAAAAAAAAACATACTTCAAAATAGCCATTGTGAAAGTAGTGGTCCCTAAAGCACTGCACCACAGCAGAGCGCACTTTGAAGATTTTGGACAAGTTCTCTCCTCTGAGCATCATATGACGGTTGTTGAGCTGCACGTCCACATCAGATTCTTCATTAAGCAAGTTATCTGCACCCCCTGCTGGAGCCAAACCAACCAGTTCCCAGTAATCACAAATCAATTCATGCCCTCCAGGAGCCTGGAAAAGACAAGTGAAATAAAGCACATCAAATGGGTAAAAGTAATAAATACTGACCATCCAACAATCTCCATTACATTGCCAAGATATTGGCTCCACGTTTGCACAGAGTTTGATGAAATAACATGGGAGTAAACAACCCAAAAAAAGTTGCAAACACTGGATGGAACAAGTTACAGGCAAAGACTATAACAACAATACTAAATGGCAACATTTTGTTCTAGAACATAGAACAGTACAGCACAGAACAGGCCCTTCGGCCCTCGATGTTGTGCCGAGCCATGATCACCCTACTCAAACCCACGTATCCACCCTATACCCGTAACCCAACAACCCCCCCCCCCCCCCCCCACCGTACTTTTTTTAGGACACTACGGGCAATTTAGCATAGCCAATCCACCTAACCCTCACATCTTTGCACTGTGGGAGGAAACCGGAGCACCCGGAGGAAACCCACGCACACACGGGGAGGACGTGCAGACTCCGCACAGACAGTGACCCAGCCGGGAATCGAACCTGGGACCCTGGAGCTGTGAAGCATTTATGCTAACCACCATGCTACCGTGCTGCCCATCCTTATTGTGGCACATTCAGAAGCTGGGGACATTTCCACAAGTTTGACTTACCATTGATATTTATTTCCTAATTCTTTACCCGAAAGCCCAGAAAGTGAGTATTAGCAAGATATTCAACCAAGCAATAAGATCAATGACAAATTTGTCAATATGTATTTTTTAATGTGCATAGTCTTTTGGATTTTCCTTTTGTATCTAATTTTTTAAAGAAGTGATCAGTGTACTCAGACCCCATAATCTCCTTGGGCTTCCACCTTTACTTGCTTTTCACTATTTATAGAAGAAATGATTTCAATGCATCATTCTTTGGCCCAAAATAGATGATCTCACATTAGTTGTCTGTATCAAAATTAATCTGCCACAGTTTTGCCCCACTCACCTAATCTACATGATTAAAGTTTATTTGCAAATTAATGCCTCTGGCAACACTACTCACTATGCAACCAATCTTTGCATCATCAGCAAACTTGAACACATGACTCATTATCACATAATCTAAGTCGAATAAATATTGAGCATTGTTGGGGATCCCACACAGAGCCTGGTGGGATAACACTGGTCCATTTTCTTTCAATTTGAGCATATACCCCTTATCCCTGCTTTCCATCACAAACTACACTCCTCACCAGACCAATAATTTACCTTCAATTTTGAGTTTATAGTCTCTCGAGTTAATAGTTTCTTACGTGAACCTTACTGAGTGTATCTTGGAAATCCATATAAGCTATATTCATAGTCATGCCCATTTACTACTTCAGTTACTTCCAGAAAAAAATATAATTAGGTTCATTAGGCCTGACTTATCTTTTACAAATTCAGGTTTGCTATCTAAAATCAACTCAGTCACTTGGTGCTTCATGGTAGATTCCAGTAGCAAATGTTCGGCCAGGTCTAAAATTCTACTCTCTCACCTTTCTTAAATAATGAAGTTACATTTTCAATTTTCTAGTCTAAAAGGGACAATTCCTGAATCCAAACAGCTTTGCTAATTATGGTGAAGTATTTTCAATTTCTTCACTGTAGCACGGTAGCACAGTGGTTAGCATAATTGCTTCACCGTTCCAGGGTCCCAGGTTCGATTCCTGGCTTGGGTCACTGTCTGTGTGGAGTCTGCACGTTCTACCCCTGTGTGCATGGGTTTCCTCCGGGTGCTCCAGTTTCCTCCCACAGTCCAAAGATGTGCAGGTTAGGTGGAATGGCCATGATAAATTGCCCTTAGTATCCAAAAAGGTTGGGCGGGGTTACTGGGATAGGGGGATGGGGTGGAGCTATGGGCTTGGGTAGGGTGCTCTTTCCAAGGGCCAGTGCAGACTTGACGGGCCGAATGGCCTCCTGCTGCACTGTAAATTCTATGTTACTATGATTTCTTTAAAATTCTTGGTGGTAACTCTCAGTGCTGGGAAATTTTTCAGTCTTTACAGCCTTATTTTTTCAGGTTTTTTTTATTCCATTAACTTTAGTAAGTTACCCTTGAATATCAGGTACACTGTTCTCGTCTGCTATCGTTTTGCAGCAGTCTGCACAGTTGGCAAACAAGTCTGCCATTTCCTTATTTTCATTTCAAATACCTGCACCCATTTTTAAAGGATCCACATTTAATTTAATCATGTGACTTAGAAAGTTTCTTTCCTTTGAGGAGAAATGGTAGCCTGGTGGTAACAGAGGCCCACACTCACTTTTGAAAATTCATTCATGGGATGTGGGCATCGCTGGCTGGGCCATCATTTATTGACAATCGCTAATTGCGCTTGAGTGGAGTGGCTTGCAACGCCATTTCAGTGAACCACATTGCTGTGGACCTGGAGTAACAGACCAAGCAAAGATGGTAGATTTCCTTCTCTAAAGGGTTTTTAAACAACAATTGACAATGGTCATCATTAAGACTCTTCAAATTTCCTGCAGTGGTGAGATTCAAACCTTGGTCACAGAGCATTACCCTCGATCACGGAATTACTAGTCTAGCGACAATCCCACTACATCATTGCCTCACTTTGCTTGGGAGACCCAAATGCTCTGGAAACAAGCATTCAAACCCACTGTGTTAGCAGGAGGAATTCATCTTTAAGGTCAGGAATGCACGACCCAAGTGTGCGGTGGAAGCAGGTTCAATTGAAGCATTCAAAAAGGAATTGGACAGCTACCTAAAAAGGAAGCATGTGCAGGGTGACAGGGAGAAGATGGTAGAATGGCATAGAGTGAATAGTTCATTCAGAGAACTTGTGCAGACAGGATGGGCTAAACGGTTTCATTTCTCGCTGTAACATTTATGTGATTCTTTTCCCCCTTTTAATAATAATAATCTTTTTGTCACAAGTAGGGTTACATTAACACTGCAATGAAGTTACTGTGAAAAGCCCCTAGTCACCACATTCCAGCACCTGTTTGGGTACACGGAGAATTCAGAATGTCCAAATTACCTACCAGCACGTCTTTCGGGACTTGTGGGAGGAAACTGGAGCACATCTTTTGGCTTCCAATCTCTTAGATCAAAACCATTTTTTGCACCTTTGAATACTCGTTCTTTTAGTTTTGTTATCTCTCACCTCTGCTTTAGGACACTGCCTAATGTTCATGTCAGTGAATCACTGGGATGTGTGAATTGTGGTCCATTAAGTGTAATATTTCTTTTGTTTTCAAAAACAAAACTTTCGTTTATGACGGTGCATGCATAAAATGTCTTTGAGGACCATTTTTTTTTCTATAATTCACTTATGTCACTTCTTGTTGGAACTTTCCTTTGCCATTATTTTTGGTACTTGAAGGATACTAAATTTATTGAAGTTCACCTTTGAATCACTTAAAATGAAGCAGTCCTTGTACCACAGGAAACAAATGTACTTTGGAGTACAGTTGAGCAAGGTTGACTAGTTTGCCTTTTTACATTCCCATATTCTTACACTCCTATTTATTGAAAATGTCTTTACCATCTTGCCTTCTGGCACAACTTGCAAAGTTCCATAAACTGCAATGGAGCTCTCTGTCGATAGTACTAGTCCATTGTAGCACTGACACTGAAGAGAAAGAGAAGATATTAGGTTTGGGTATATATATTCAAACAGGACTTTAAAATTGTTCCAAGAACTTGAATGTGAGCAAAGAAAGAGGTGGGAATTGCTTAAGGTTTTAAGTGAATCCACAATTCATTTCAACTTGAACACAACAAAAATCAAATCTAAACCACCACCTCTGATGTGTGATGCACACACTTAAAGAACAATGATTGAACTTTTGATAAATCATACTAAAATAACTGAAAATAAGTCTTATTACCAGCTCATCATTGAAGACGCATTGCAGAAATCCTGTGCCATCACGCAGAACAATAAACATTAAGTTCTTTCCTGGTAAGATGAACATATATTCATATTTTAAATGAAAAGTTATTTTGCTTATTGTCCTGCGTAGTTGAAAAAAAACTATATTGAGATAAAATTGATTTTCTTGGACACTGGCAAAAGAAAATAGATGGTTTTGCACATGAAGCACACATGCCAATGGTATAATCATAATTTAAGTTTTATAGGCCCAGTATAGGCTAAAATGCAAGGCTACAGAAAAACTGTGGAAACATAAGATACAAGAGCAATAAGCCAACTGATATGACTTTCAAAATGGAACTTCATATTTAATTGTACATTTGTATCAAAACTCTTTTTTAAAAAACAGAAATGGAAAATAGTTGGGTTGTCTTTGCCATGAAATTACACCATGCCCATAGTAACAAACTTCTAACATCTTGAAAACAGATACGTTTGCTTTTGATGTTGCACTACCACAGCACATTGGAGTAGTTCCAACCTACATCATCATGGAGTATCTTCCATGCTGTAAGTTATCTATCTTAAGATATGTTATCATTGGGAACCAAGCAAAAAGCCTGAAGCTTCCGATAATAAAGCGAAGAAAACTGGATTGAGGCGATTATTTTTCCAGAGCTCGCAAGAATTAATATCAAAGCAAAAACATGGCCCAAAGTCTTCAATTAGGACACTAACTTAACTGCAGGGGAGTGAGTAATACAGGTAAGCAACAACGTCTAAAGGGACACAGAATTTTTCCCACCAGAAGAGAATAATCTGTAACTTTTGAAGTCTACTGTAAACTGGGTTCATACAATTCCCCAATTGGTAATCTTTGATTTAAACAATTCTATCAGAGCTATGTAAAAAAAAAATGGGGTTGTGGGTGACATTGGAAAGAAAGAAAATATTTATTACCCAACGCCTAATTATTTAAAAATGGTCTTGGTGCTCAGTCTTCCTGAACCACTGTAGTGCTTGCTGTTCATGTTGAAATTGTGCTGCAATAGAGTATGTGCTTTAAATTGGTAATTAAGAGCAGCTGAACAATTGCCACTTCATTACAAGAGTATAAAAATAGTGTTCACACTGCGTGCTGGGGGAATTGGAATAGTCTATGTATTTACTCTGCAGTCTTGGAAATAAACCTGCCTTAAGGTAGAGACTGGCTTCAGATTTCTTCTTTCCTCAACATACAAGTAATGGAAATAACATTTGTAACAATGCTTCTCTCTGATGCATTAATTAGGATATTGCCCCGGCATTGGGCAAAATCCAGGCCCATACCCACCTGATGGGAGGGAAAAATGACACAGCTTCTGAGATGGCAGATCAAAACCAGCAATACCAGTTTGCCCAGCCACCACATCCTGGGGGGAGTGGGGTGGAAGGGGAGAGAGAGAGAGAAAAAAAATCTACCAATTGTTAGCTGATAGGAGCACAGTTTAAATTAAGTTAGAAAAGTGGTTAAAGTGCTGCTTTTGGTTTAGGAGCTTGGCAAACATCCCAGAAAACTTCAGCCATTGTGTACATGATATCAATGAGACCAATTTTCCATCCTACAGTTCAATTAAGAAAGTTTTAACGCCAAAGTGGAGCCCAACTACAAACTTCCCAGATTAAAAAGTCATCCAAATCTTTTCGTTCAGGACAAATTTTGTAACCAGTGTACGAAGTGTGCTAGCAAAAGCGACAACTGTTATCCTGCTAAACTTTTTCCTAGACTAATATGTAAATTATTCCAAAAGGTGGAACACAAACCTTGTCTACGTAACCTGTGGACCCAGCCAAAGATCTTCACTCGTTGTGCTCTATGCGCTTCTGTGGCTCGGATTTTTATCTATGAACATGGTAATGAAAAATAAATTGAGCAAGTTAATGAAAAAAGCAAATTCAGTTTTTACTCAAAACCTCAATAAAAGTTATATGGATTGACAACATTGCTTACAGCAGGCTCAGGAGGAATGGGGGGGGGGGGGTGGCCTGCTCCATAAAACATACCTGCCTAATGTTCCCCATACCATCCTAAAGGAATTTTCTAAAAATGCCATTGTAAAAAATGCCTTTCAGACAAAAAAATTATAAATTAATTATTTTGCTATTTCAATTGGTTATGTCCAACAGATTTGCGTCAGTCCAGAGATAGTTTGAAGTTTTACATTATTTTACACAAGTACTAGACCAGTTCCTAAATTGTTTGACTGAATAGAGTTCAAATTCTTTAACTATAAACGCTGATTTTCTTGTGACATATAAAGTTTTGCAGGACAATTTATTTATTACTTACTTTCTGCAATTCAAATTGAGGGGGTGGAAAGAAATCCCCACCCCAATGTTCCACAAAATAAAACAGATTACCCAATTATAAAGGGAACTCCCACCCTATTGTACCCGAAAGAAAACAGGTTGCCCAATGATATATCAACATGATATCACATGGGCTATTATAAAATTACCCAAGTGTATTGCCCAGATAAAATTGTTGTATGCATCATTAACGTACTGCACTTTATAGCTTACGTATTGTCAATTTTAAATTTGTATTGTCAATTACCTGGTGTGGTTCACCAAGACTAACATCCAGTTTGATAACTATCTTTTTGGCCTCTTCCAGATTCTTTTCCCGTCGCAATGCATCTTCCAGCTATTAAAAATAAGAGATTTTAAAATATGATCATTTACTACAAAATGTATACAGTTCTGCCCCTCCTCACAGTAATTCTATAAATATCTAAACACACCAAACCCAGCTGCTACAGCTCTACAAATGAAATAGCATACAGCACAGAAACTGCGCATTTAGCCCAACTCGTCTCTCCTAATGCTTGTATTTCATACATCACCTCCCATTTCATCTACTTCCTCTCAGCCCTGCATAGTTTTTCTATTCCCTATTCTGTCATTACTGGTTGAGTTTCCCTTTGAAAGTATCTAAGCTATTTGCTTCACTTATCAGGTGCAAATTTTGCATGTCAGTCACTGAACGAAGAAATTTCCCCATTTGATTTATTAGTAACTATTTATGACCTCAGTCTTCAATTCTCCCAAGTGGAAACATTCATGCCAGTACTACCCTGTCCAAACTGTTCATAATTTTTAAGACCTCCACTTGGTTTCCCCAAAGTCCTCTCTTTGATTAAAAAAAAAGGGTCCCGACTTTTTTAATCTTTCCCGATAGGGATGATCAGTTCTGGTGCCATCCATATGCATCTTTTTATGCACTCTTTACTGTATCTATGCCCCTTTTATAGTATTGTGCATAGCACGTAATTGATGCCTGGCCAGGGAAAGTGGCAGCATAATCAAAGACCCCTCCAACCCGACTTAATCACTCTTACAAATTCTTCTATCGGGCAGAAGGTACTAAAGTCTGAGAACACGCACTAACAGCTTCTTCCCGCTGTTAACAGGCTCCTAAACAACCCTCATATGGACTGATCTGATCTCTTCACACATCTGCTCCACTGAGTAGTACTATACCTCTGTATGCTACACTCGGTGTCTGTGTATTTACATTATGTATTTATGTTTGCCCTATGTTATTTCAAGTTTGGAATGATCTGTCTGGACTGTAAGCAGAATAATATTTTTCACTGTACCTTGGTACACATGGCAATAAACAAATCCAAGCCACCAAAAGCATTTGAAATTGCTTAGTGAACATGCAATGCTGCTTTGATGACTTGCCCATCTGTACCCCTGAATCGCTTCGCTCTTTTTCTTTAAACAATTGTTTGTTGAAGTCTACTTATTATTCATGCGAAGTATTGCCTTCACAGGTTCAAGTAAATAATCCGCTACTCATTTTTTAGTGGTGGAATTATTTATCTTAAAACACAGATCTATAGCAAACATATTATTCCATGGGTCTTCACAAACAAAAATGTTAGAATATAATTGTTCAACGTGATGCACAGGAGAAAGGTGGTTTGCTAAAACTAGACAAGTGAACTCCTAGCATTATACTTCATTCCTGGGACCTGCATTTTCCCAGTTTTTCTTCACTCCAAACCCAAGTGCAATATAAATGTTGAAACTAATTCAAACTTCAGTGATAAAAGAATAACTGCAAGGGTCAAATTATTCAGAGATTTTATTAAGTGATGGCAGTAGCAGAACACTTTTGGAACACAAAAAAGCATTTTTTTGGTAG
This sequence comes from Scyliorhinus canicula, assembly GCF_902713615.1. Classification (NCBI taxonomy): domain Eukaryota; kingdom Metazoa; phylum Chordata; class Chondrichthyes; order Carcharhiniformes; family Scyliorhinidae; genus Scyliorhinus; species Scyliorhinus canicula. The sequence continues at coordinate 56,577,320 of NC_052148.1, forward strand.
TCATCTGAAGTACAGGGAAGCCTGACCTCAGAAAAAAAGACATTTAACAGTTTTCCTATATTATTCATCCTAGTGGACGGAAGATTGCCAATTGTTACTTATTTATGAAGGTTTTGCAGTGTGGACATGTACCCATTAAGAAATCAGTTCAAATTGTCCAAATTCACTTATTTAAAACGCACACAGCTCCTGATCAAAACAAAAACTTTCATTCTATCAGTTGGATTTAAATTAACACAAGCACTGATCAAATATTGTTCTATTCAACAACATTCTAAATTTAAAATATTGGCATTAAATTTGGCTCAGCAGTAGACCACGTACCAATCAGAAAATCATGGGATCAACTGCTGGTCCAGATGCTCAAGGCACAACTGAGTGAGTGCTGCACCATTGGAACTGCTGTCCTTGGGGTGGGGTGTTAAAAGTCAAAATCTGCCTTCCCAGGTGGACATCAAAGAGCCAGTGGCACCAGGACCCTGCCACAGAGGCAGAAGTTGGGGCTGGTGTTGCCGAACTTGCTTCATTATTATCGGGCGGCGAATGTGGATAAGGTGTGGCAATGGTGGGAAGGAGAAGCGGTAGAGTGGGTTAGGATGGAGGAGGAATCTTGTTAGGGGTCTAGTTTGAGGGCTATGGTGACAGCAGCATTGCCAATGGCTCAGAGTAGGCATTCAGGGAGCCCGGTGGTGCAATCCAGCGAAGATGTGGAATCATTTCAGGAGGCATTTTAGGGTGGAAGGAATGTCGGTGCTAATGCCACTGTGTGAGAATCATGGGTTTGAGCCAGGGGGATGGATAGTGTATACAGGAGGTGGATGGATGCGAGGCTGGTCAAGGCGAGGGATCTGTATTTGGAGGAACGGTTCACCAGTCTGGAGGAACTAAGGGAGAAGGTAGAGCTGCCGAGGGGGAGTGAGTTCGGGTATCTGCAGGTCAAGGGCTTTGTGCGAAAGGTCTGGAGGGGGTTCCCTAGATTGCCGGGATACACCCTGCTGGAGCGACTGCTACTTCCGGATGTGGAAGGGGAGGGAAGAATTGGGGATATATACAAGTGGCTGGTGGAGGCGAGCGGGTGGTGAAGATCAAAGAGAAATGGGAAGTGGATTTGGGAATGGAGATCAATTGGGGAGTATGGAGTGAGGCACTGCGTAGGGTAAACGGGACCTCCTCTTATGCAAGGATGAGCCTGATACAGTTTAAGTGGTGCACAGGGTGCATATGACTCGGGCGAGAATGAGTGGGTTCTTTAAGGGGATAGCAGATGAGTGAAAGGTGTGCGCGGGGGCCAGCGAATCACACGCACATATTTTGGGGTGGGAGTTTTCTCGGTCTTAGCCAGGATAGCGGAGGAGGAGGTGGACCCGGACTCTTTGGTGCGATATTTGGGGTTTCAAAGGAGCCGCAGCTTATGGAGAAGAAAAGGCCGATGTCGTGGCCTTCGCTTCTCTTATTGCACGGCGGCGAATTTTACTGGAGTGGTGGTAGGCATCGCCACTGAGGATAGCGGCTTGGTTGGGTGACCTGTACAACTTCCTGTGATTAGAGAAGATAAAGTATGAGTTAAGGGGCTCTGCAGAGGGGTTTGAGAAAAGGTGGGGGTTGTTTGTGACCGTGTTTGAGGAGCTGTTCGTCACGGGCGGGGGGGGCGGGGGGGGGGGGGGGGGGGGGGGGGGGGGGGAAGAGAATTTTTGGATGTTCCGCAGTCATGAAAAGCTTTGTATAAATGCTCGTTATTTTTTTAGAAAGGGCTATGCTGGCCACAAATTCCATCTTCAACCAAGACGGTGGCACAGTGGATTGTCACGAGACTAGACTAATGATCCAAAGGCCCAGGGTACTGCTCTGGTGACCTGGATTCAAATCCCACTACAGAAAATAGCTTGAATTAAAAATCTAATGATGACCATGAAAAGACCCTTATTAAAAACCTATCACCACGGTCCTTTAGGGAAGGAAATCTGCCATCCTTGCTTGGTCTGGCCTGCATGCGATTCACTTGGTAGGTGTGGCCAATAAATGCCAATGAATAGGAAACAAATTTGAACCTATGGTTACTTAAACTTTACACTGGGACTTTTCCTCACCTAATGCCACATTGTTGCATCATGCGACTGTTGTTTGTCGGTATGAGAGAAAGTGACAGACCAACAATACCAACTCCCAATACTTCCAGCTGCACAGGGGCACCAGACAAGGATGCCCACTGTCCCCGCTGCTGTTCGCACTAGCAATCGAACCGCTAGCAATCGCGCTCAGGGCAGCAAAAAATTGGAGGGGGATCCGAAGGGGAGGTAGAGAGCACAGAGTCTCACTCTATGCGGATGATCTGCTCCTCTATATCTCGGACCCACAAAGCAGCATGGACGGGATCATCGCGCTCCTGAAAGAGTTTGGAGCCTTCTCGGGCTACAAACTCAACATGAGCAAAAGTGAGATCTTCCCATTACACCCGCAAGGGGGGGGGGGGGGCAGCACTAAAGGGGCTGCCGTTCAAACAAGCCCGACATAAATTCCGCTACCTGGGGATCCAAATAGCCCATGACTGGAAAGGGATCCACAAATGGAACCTCACCAGCCTGACGGAGGAAGTTAAAAAGGACCTGCAAAGATGGAACACACTCCCGCTCTCCCTCGCGGGGAGAGTTCAGACGATCAAAATGAACGTACTGCCCAGGTTCCTCTTCCTGTTTAGATCCATTCCGATCTACATCCCCAAGGCCTTTTTCAAAGCGCTGGACAAACTCATCATGGCGTTCGTATGGGGGGGTAAAAATGCTAGGATCCCAAAGAAGGTCTTACAAAAAACAAAAACCAGGGGAGGGTTAGCCCTCCCGAATCTACAACTCTACCACTGGGCAGCAACAGCCGAGCGAGTAAGGGGATGGATCCAGGAGCCAGAAGCTGAGTGGGTGCGTGCGGAGGAGGCCTCCTGCATGGGAACCTCCCTCCGGGCCCTCGCCACGGCAGCACTCCCATCCCCACCCAAAAAACACTCCAGCAGCCCAGTGGTGACAGCCACCCTCCAATCCTGGAACCAACTGCGGCAGCAACTTGGCCTGACCAAAATGTCGAACAGGGCTCCCATCTGCAACAACCATAGGTTCAAACCAGCACTGACCGACGCCACCTTCAAAAGGTGGAGGCAGGACGGGGGGACACTGACAGTCAGGGACCTGTACACGGACGACAGGATCGCAACACTGGACGAACTGACAGAGAAATTTCAGCTCGCTGGGGGGAACGAGCTACGGTACCTGCAGCTCAAAAACTTCCTACGAAAGGAGACAAGGACGTACCCACAACCGCCACGACAGACACTACTGGAAGACCTACTGGACGCAAGTATCCTAGAGAAAGGGAACTGTAGTGACATGTATGACCGACTGGTAGATAGGGACGACACCGTACTGGACGCAACAAGGAGGAAATGGGAGGACGACCTGGGGATGGAGATCGGGTGGGGACTCTGGAGCGAAGCACTGCATAGGGTCAACTCCACCTCCACGTGCGCAAGGCTCAGCCTGACGCAACTAAAAGTGGTACATAGAGCCCACTTAACAAGAACCCGTATGAGTAGGTTCTTCCCGGAGGTGGAAGACAGATGTGAACGGTGCCAAAGAGGCCCGGCCAACCACGCCCACATGTTCTGGTCCTGCCCCAGACTCGTGGAGTACTGGACAGCCTTCTTCGAGGTAATGTCCAAAGTGGTGGGAGTGAGGGTGGAGCCATGCCCGATAGTGGCGGTCTTCGGGGTTTCAGAACAGCCAGATCTATGCCTGGGGAGGAGGGCGGATGCCCTTGCCTTTGCCTCCCTGATCGCCCGCCGTAGAATCCTGTTTGGCTGGCGGTCAGCAGCACCGCCCAGAGCTGCGGACTGGCTGTCCGACCTCTCGGAATCTCTCCAAATGGAGAAAATCAAATTTGCCATCCGAGGGTCGGACGACGGCTTCCACAGAACGTGGGAGCCATTCATGCAACTGTTCCGGGACCTATTTGTGGCCAATGTACAAGAGGAAGAATAGTCGGGGGAAGGTAGCGGGAGGGGGGGGGGGGCTACAGGTTCGTTACGGGGGTTCGATGGCTAGCTAAGGCCCAAAACCAAGCTAAATAAACATGTTGAGGGGGGGGGGGGGGGGGGGCGCAGTTACTACTACGAAGATGCTTACCTGTAAATATGTGTGTTAATTTTTGCGTGTTTGTTTTTGTTTGGTTTTTTTTCTCTCTCCTAACAATTTGTAATTTGTTCAATATAAAATACGAAAACTGAATAAAAACATTTATAAAAAAAAAAAATGAGAGAAAGTGAAATAATAATAATAATAATAATAATAATCTTTATTATTGTCACAAGTCGGCTTATATTAACACTGCAATGAAGTTACTGTGAAAAGCCACACTCCGGCACCTGTTTGGGAACATGGAGGAAGAATTCAGAATGTCCAATTTACCTAACATCACATCTTTCGGACTTGTCGGAGGAAGCCGGAGAACCTGGAGGAAACCTATGCCGACTCCGTTCAGACAGTGACCCAATCCGGGAACCGAACCTGGGACCCTGTGAAGTAACAGTCCTAACCACTGTGCTACCGTGCCAATAGGACCAAAGAGATGGACCTTATCTACCAATTTGCATGCCCAATTAAAATCAATCCAGGAAACTGGAGCTCCATGGTAGGCTCATTCAGAAAGTCAAGGGGCATGGGATACAGGGAAATTTGGCTGTCTGGATACAGAATTGGCTGGCCGAAATAAGAAAGCGAGTGGTAGTGGACGGAAAATATTCCGCCTGGAGGTTGGTGACCAGTGATATCCCGCAGGGATCTGTTCTGGGACCTCTGCTCTTTGTGGTTTTTACAAATGACTTGGATGAGGAAGTGGAAGGGTGGGTTAGTAAGTTTGCCTATGATACAAAGTTTGGTGGACTTGTAGATAGTGTCGAGGGCTGTTGCAGGTTACAACAGGACATTGACAGGATGTAGATCTGGGCTGAGAAGTGGCAGATGGAGTTCAACCTAGATAAATGTGAAGTGATTCATTTTGGAAGGCTGAATTTGAATGCTGCATACATGGTTAAAGGCAGGATTATTGGAAGTGTGAAGGAACAGGGGATCTGATGGTCCACGTACATAGATCCCACAAAGTTGTCACCCCAGGTTGTCAAGAAGGCGTATGGTGTGTTGACTTTCATTAACAGGGCGATTGAGTTTAAGGGCTGGAAGATTTTGCTACAGCTTTATAAAACCCTGGTTCGACCACATTTGGGATGTTGTGTCCAGTTCTGGTCGCCTCATTATTGGAAGGATGTGGATGCTTTGGAGAGGGTGCAGAGGAGATTTATCAGGATGCTGCTTGGACTGGAGGGCATGTCTTATGAAGAAAGGTCGAGGGAGCTAGGACTTTTCTCACTGGAGCGAAGAAGGAAGAGAGGTGACATGATAGAGGTGTACAAGGTGATGAGAGGCACGGATAGAGTGGATAGCCAAAGAATTTTCCCCAGGGCGGAGATGGCCGTCACGAGGGGACATAATTTTAAGGTGATTGGAGGAAAGTATAGGGGAAATGTCAGAGGTAGGTTCTTTTTTACACAGAGAGTAGTGGGCGGGTGGAATGCACTGCCAGCGGAGATGTAGAGTCAGAGTCATTAGGAACATTTAAGCGACCCTTGGACAGGCACAAGGACAGCAGTAAATTGAAGGGGTGTAGGTTAGGTTGATATTAGATTAGGATAAATGGTCGGCACAACATTGTGGGCCAAAGGGCCTGTACTGTTCTATGTTCAAACTGAGAAGTATACAAAATGAACAACGATTTTGCTTACCTCCCTTTTTTCTTTTGATTCATTCTTCATTTGATCCCGTTGCCAGAGCTTTTTAACACTTTTCATCTGCGATTTTGATATAACCTCCCAGCGCTTAAAATAATTAAAATGTCAAATGCAGTCATGTTAGTGTAGCAGTGCAATGATGTCACCAACAGAACAAGGACAAATTTCCAGTAGTGCAACCATTGGTTCTCATCATCTCAACATGCAACTCCAGAATCTTCTTGGTCAATTCCTCGTTCTTAGTTTTTACGTATTTTGGAATTGGATGGCCAAAACAGCATGCAATATTTCGGAAGTGACCTGCAAATGTCGGCATGACTTGCTCGGATTGGTACTTCAATGGTCCCCAGATGTACATCATCATCAGTTTGCTTTATAAATGCCTCAAATAAGGCTGGCTTTCACACTCCCACGCTGATGGTGGGGGCAAGTAAAATTGAGCAATGGCCCGACCAGTCCGAAATTTGATTTTGGGGGAGTGGGGGAGTGAGAAGGGTAGTATCAGAGTGGGGCAGGTCGACCTGTCCATTCCTGTGTTTACGGAGACCTGTGGACAATTAATGGTAACTAATACACCTGCAAGTATTTTAAGTGTGGCAGTGGCCCACACAAAGCGAGGAACCAGAAGTCTTAGCTCCACAGCTAGTGCCACGCAAGTGGGAAGGGGGAACCTTCTTTGCAGGCCCCTTGCCCCTATAGGGGGCATCAACCCCACCTCTTTTATCCTCTGCCTTAGCCTCTCAAACTCGACCCCGCCCCAGACCCATTACCCAGGCCATTAGCTCGGAGGCTGAATCCTGTCAGGTCTAGTTCTAGCCCCAACAGTGGTCACATTCCCACCTGCTGGAACTACAGGATGGAAAGGCAACCAATTTGCGGACAGGTCTCGGAGGCAGGACTTCCCGAGATAGGGGGCGGATGTTGCACTTTGCAACTGATTAACACTGTTTCCTGCATCAAACTGATGCGGGGCAGCTTGCAGGAATTGTGGGCAGGTTTTCTGACGTTTTAGTGGGGAGAGGCCAACTCAATGACCAGCTGATTTCAGGAATATAACCAATTATCATTTACAATCGTTTCAGATCTTTCACTTTCAGTGCGAACGGCACAGAGTTTTGCTTTAATTCCTGCACTCTGACTTGAGTTTTATTTTAATTACTTTTGTTGTAGAAGTCATTTTGGCAAGGCCAACCTTTCTCTGTAAATCTAATGGTGCCACCAATTTAAAGGAAGACAATTAATTGTCCCCATGTGGCTCAAGTGTCCTTGCATTATAAATGTACTATCACAGAAGAGGTCCTTTCATGAAGGACCTTCCTTTGAACTTTTAATGGTGCTGTCGCTGTAAGGGTAAGCACTTGTCTGTACCCCATGGTTTGCCAAAATGCCAACTAAAAAGGCAACGAATCACCACAAACATAGGTCAAAGGTGAAACAAGAACATCACCCTGGAAGGTGCAGCAGCCAAAGTCACATTCAGTTTACTGCCCAAGCAAAGACATTGCATAAACTTATACACAAATCGTTCAAAGAATAATCCTAATATTGGAAGCTGATAATTTTGCTGCAAATAAACAGTGGACTTAAGCTTGCATATAATTTTGCATGTTGTTAGCTTGTTGTATTGTAATTAAACAATTCCCAGCTGGCGCTCAGATAGCCAGATGTTTTTAATTTAAGTTTACTATTGGAGATGAGACGATTTGGATTCTATTCACATATTAATCATAAGTAAATTAATTATCTTATGGAATGTGGTGATGACTGAAATCATATTATTGTCATATTAGTCAAAGCGTTTTTTAAAAAATAAATTTAAAGTACCCAATTCATTTTTCCAATTAAGGGCCAATTTAACCTGGCCAGTTCACCTACCCTGCACATCTTTGGGTTGTGGGGACGAAACGCACGCAAACACGGGGAGAATGTACAAACTCCACACGGACAGTGACCCAGAGGCGGGATCGAACCTGGGACCTTGGTGCCGTGAAGCAGCAGTTCTAACCACTGCACCACCATGCTGTCCCCTATATTCGTCAAAACGTTGGTAGTGCACCTCTGGTTTAATTGGTAGAGTCGCTGGAAAATAATTAAGTCACACTCCACTCAGCATTGGGAATCATGTGTTCCCTCAAGAAAAATAGTTAATCGCTATTTTAATATACATGATATATATTATTTATGGGGGGGTAGTTAGCTCAATTGGCCAGAGATCTTGTATTAAGAATAATCCCAATAGTGTGGGTTTGATTCCCATTCTGGCTGACATAGATTTGAGACCTGCCTCCTCTTTCCCTACAGTGAAAGGCTATGGAAAACACCACTGACAAAAATTGTCAAGGAAATGGCTGAGGGTGAAGCATCAGTGGATAATGAGCCAAGGACCTGCCTTTGGCAGAGCACACATGAATGAATATTATGCAAATGGAAATATGGTAGAAATTAGATAAAGTAGATATACAAGACATGTATGTGTTTATCTCGGACGTGGTCAATGCACCATTTGCATTATCTCGGACATGGTCAATGCACCATTTGCAAAATACATTCAGATTTCCTGACAGGTCAATTGCAGTCTCTAACTCCTGCTCCAATCAAGGTTACAGACCAAAAATCAAACCTGAAACATTTTGCTGTTTTTTCCCCAGGTCAGCATGCTAACCATTGATCTAGCCTCATAATTAAATATATCATCTGGAATCTAAATATTGATTGAAGCACCTCATTTTCCTTTTGGGAATCCACATAAATAGTTGGGAATGGTTCCTTCCCTGCTGCCTGGAAGGCCTGCAGAAACAGAATCAATTTGTAAGTTACATATATTTTAAGTAAGACAAAATAATTTATTTTAATAGCTATCAGTCGGCATGTTTACCTGAAGAGCTGTTTTAAATGGTTTGTCTTTTGTTCCTGTTCCAATTTCATCATCTCCTTCACGACCAGAGACATATAATTCACCTGCAAAATATTAAAGTTAAAAATCTTACTTTTGTAGATAGACGTACTAGACATCTATTCCTTTGTGTACATGCACCTAAAAAAAGGCCTGCCCTCAGAGATAGGTAACTGGGTCAATAGCAGCAGCAACCCGGGGGGGGGGGGGGGCATTATTGTAGTGTTTATTCTGTAACTTTATAGTGTGTTAATTTGCATTGTTGTTAAAATGCTGGGTTGCTCATGGGGATGGGGCGAATGTATATGATTGTTAATATTATTGTTATTTTCGGTATTTTACTAAGGTGCGTCAATGTTGTATAAAATCAAAATTTCTCAATAAAAATTATTTTTAAAAAAAGACCTGCCCTAAAAAAAATCTGCATTTAAAGCAATTAAATCCTCAGAAACACTAAGTAATAATAATCTTTATTAGTGTTCGAAGTAGGGTTACATTAATATTACAATGAAGTTACTGTGAAAATCCTAGTACTTCACATCCCATACATTACTTCAATTGGCAGGGACTATTTTTATTTAAGTTTTGCAACAACATTTTACCCAATAAACTTACAGAAAGCAATAAAATGAATAATCAATTAAGTAATTTCTGGTGCAGTTGATAGAGGGAAAATACTGTCCAGGATACTAGAGAAATAGCAGCTCCTCCCCTAATTGAACATGAGACCCATAGCAACCACAAACACAAAATGTTTAAGAAATTATTTAATTTAAACACACAGGGGTGCAATACCTATCATGCCGATCCCTTTAGTTGTAGAACATAGAACAGTACAGCACAGAACAGGCCCTTCGGCCCTCGATGTTGTGCCGAGCAATGATCACCCTACTCAAACCCACGTATCCACCCTATACCCGTAACCCAACAACCCCCCCTTAACCTTACTTTTTTTTTAGGACACTACGGGCAATTTAGCACGGCCAATCCACCTAACCCGCACATCTTTGGATTGTGGGAGGAAACCGGAGCACCCGGAGGAAACCCACGCACACACGGGGAGGACGTGCAGACTCCACACAGAGAGTGACCCAGCCGGGAATCGAACCTGGGACCCTGGAGCTGTGAAGCATTTATGCTAACCACCATGCTACCGTGCTTCCCCAAGTTCAGTCTGGATTACATGGTCAATGGATATTGTGGTAAAATGGACAACGGCCTGAATTTTAAGCCTGATATGTAATTCAACACTTTAAATTAAGAATCGGACATTAATATCACAGCCAGTCATTCAACAGGCAGGCCTGATGGGAATTCAAACATCCAAGTTCGAATACACGGAGCAGACAGACAATCGGAACAAGTCTGGGTCAGCCCTGCAAACAGAACATCAGGAGATAATCGATCCCATTCAACTGGATCAATTGTTGTGGATTGCCCAGATGAAGCTAGATTTTCTGACACTCAGATTTCCCACCATTACCATATACAGATTGAGCATCCCTTAGCCGAAATACAAAAAATTCTTTTCAAGAGCCGACACAACGGTACGAGTGGGAAATCCCACAAGGCTCTGGGAAGGTTCCCGGGTGATACGCAGGTCCAACGCGTCGCACATGAGCAGGTCCTGCGAACAGGGTGTTTCGCACCCACCCCCCTCGAAAACTATATTCTGAAATCCAATACACTCGGCCTCCAGCATTTTGGATAAGGGATGCTCAACCCTGTATGGTGTAAGATCACATGCAGAAAATATACATGGAGATGGACCACTGGGGGTGGGTATCTGGGGTCCTGCAGAGTTGCAAACGGCAACGCCATTGGGTGCTGCGACCCCCACCCAAAGACTTTATTGGCTGAGGGCCGGAGAACTTTCTGGAAATGCGTGGAGGGGTATAGAATCAACCACCAGGACCCTCCCCAGTGAAGATTCAGCACAGAGGCAGCAGAAAATATTTGAAGGCGCACCAGAGGACAGAAGGAAGCAGCTTGCGAGACCCACCTTTGCAGATGGGGGCCCTGAGTCAACAGAGACACAGAGAATTGGACCCGCAGCTTGATTGTGTCAGCGGCACAGATAGAATTAAGGATCTTGGAATTATTGTAATTGGGATAGTTAAAGGGGGGCTAACAGTTTTATTGTGTTTGATAATAAATTTGGTTGAATTGTAAACTTGTTCATCTTATAAATATGAGTATCTGGCTAAAACATTTGAATAATAAACTGATCAAATTGTCTAAAGTTTTACAGACAACCATATGGTAGTATAGTCGTCACATTACTGAACTAAAAGTAATTCAGAGGTCTGAACTATTCATCAAGGGATGCACTCAAATCCCACAAAGCAGGTGAGTAACTTATATCCAGTTAATTAACTAAACCTGGAATGTTACCCGGACCAGAACGCAAGGACAAGACCCCAACAATTTCCCAATTTGGTGGAGGCGGTGGCCTAGTGACATTATCGCTGGACTAGTAATCCAGAGACCCAGAATAATGATTTGGGGACCCGGCTTCAAATCCCATCATGGCAGGTGATGGAATTTAAACTCAAAAAATATTTGGAATTTAAAAATGTAATTCATAGAATTTACAGTGCAGGAGGCCATTCGGCCCATCGAGTCTGCACCGGCTCTTGGAAAGAGCACCCTACCCAATCCCACACCTCCACCCTATTCCCACAACCCAGTAACCCCACCCAATACTAAGGGCAATTTTGGACACTAAGGGCAATTTATCATGTCCAATCCACCTAACCTGCATATCTTTGGACTGTGGGAGGAAACCGGAGCACCCGGAGGAAACCCACGCACACACGGGGAGAACGTGCAGACTCCGCACAGACAGTGACCCAAGCCGGAATCGAACCTGGGACCCTGGAGCTGTGAAGCGATTGTGCTATCCACAATGCTACCGTGCTGCCCACGGTAATGATGACCATGAAACCATTGTCGGGAAAACCCATCTGGTTCACTCATGTCCGTTAGGGAAGGAAATCTGCCATCCATACCTGGTCTGGCCTACATGTGACTCCAGTCCCATAGCAATGTGGTTGACTCTTAAATGCCCTCAAGGATGGACAATAAATGCTGGCCCAGCCAGTGACGGCCGCATCTCAGGAACGAATAAAATGAGAAAAGGATACTTCGCTCCAGGAGTAATTCCACTGACAAACTAGGGATCTTTGCTATTAAAATAAATTTTATTATTAACACAGGATTAATTCCATTTACATCCAAGGAAAAAACAGCCTTGCAATTAACAGTTCTTACAAAAATAATTAAGGTATTTAAGTTTACTTTCACTTTTAGTTCTTTCAATTAAGATCCAATTGGGCAGCACGGTGGCACAGTGGTTAGCCCTGCAGCCTCACGGCGCCGAGGCCCCAAGTTCGATCCCGGCTCTGGGTCACTGTCTGTGTGGAGTTTGTACATTCTCCCTGTGTCTGCGTGGGTTTCACCCCCACAACCCAAAGATGTGCAGAGTAGGTGGATTGGCCACACTAAATTGCCCCTTAATTGGAAAAAATGAATTGGGTACTCTAAATTTATAAAAAATTAAGATCCAATTAAGCAAGTACCACTTTTTACTAAAGTTAACACAGTCTCTTACAGATTGATTCACAAAGTCTTTGGGGGCAGAGCTTTAATAATAATAATCATTATAATAATAATCTTTATTAGTGTCACAAGTAGGCTTACATTAACGCTGCAATGAAGTTACTGTGAAAATCCCCTAGTTTCCACATTCCAGTGCCTGTTTGGGTATACCGAGGGAAAATACAGAATGTCCAATTCGTCTTTCGGAACTTGTGGAAGGAAACCAAAGCACCTGGAGGAAACCCACACAGACACTGGGAGAACGTGCAGACTCCGCACAGAGATTGACATCAGTGTATGTTCCAAAATTGCACGCTTGATGGGTTGAAGGATCTCCCCTTGCAGAGACATGGATTTTCGCAAGTATATGCAGTGGTTCTTTTCTGATGTGCAAACCCAGACAACTGTAGTGCTCCATTGCCCGTCTTATTGAAACTAGCTAAATCAAACAGATTGAGGATGGAGTCTGATACCTTCTGGTCTGTAAGTTTCTGTCACTCAGTGCCTTTACTAACTGAACCTCTGCAGGAACTATGAAATAACATCCCTAAAACAGAAACATACATAGCATTCGGCCCTTCAAGTCTGCTCCACCATTCATTATGATCATCAAGTTAAATATCCTGATCCCACCTCCTCCCCCCCCCCCCCCCCCATATCCCTTGATCCCTTTAGCCCCAAGAGCTATATCTACTTCCTTCTTGAAATCACATGGCCTCAACTACTTTCAGCATTACTGAATTCCACAGATTCATCACTCTCTGGGTGAAGAAATTTCTCCTCATCTCAGTCCGAAAAGATTTATCCCTTATCCTCAAACTATGACCTCTAGTTCTGGATTCCCCCCACCATCAGGAACATTCTTTCTGAATCTACCCTGTCTAATCCTGTTAGAATGTTGTAAGTTTCTATGAGATCCCCTCTCACTCTTCTCAAATCCAATGAATATAATCCTAACCCATTTAGTCTCTCCTCATACGACAGTCCAACCATCCCAGGAATCAGTCTGGTAAACTTTCACTGCACTCAATCCATAACAAGAACACCCTTCCTCAGATAACGACACCAAAACTGCACACAACATTCCAGGGGTGGCATCACCAATGTCCTATATAACTGCAGTAAAGCATCCCTATTCTTATACTCAAATCCTCTCGCTATGAAGGCCAACATACCATTGGCTTTCTTCACTACCCACTACCTACAAGCTTACTTTCAGCGACTGATGCACGAGGACACAAGATCTCGCTGAGTATCCAGCTCTGTCAATTTACACCATTCAAATAATCTGACTTGCTATTTTTTGCTACCGAAGTGGATAATCTCACATTCATTCACATTACACTGCACCTGCCATGCCCACTCACTCAGCCTGTCCAAATCATGCTGAAGCATCTCTGCATCCTCCTCACAGCTCACCCTCCCACCCAACTTCGCATCATCTGCAAATTTGGAGGTAATACATTCAGTTCCCTCATTCAAATCATTAAATATAATGAGAACACTCGGGGGCCCCAGCCTGAAAAAAAATGAGTGGCTTGCAAGGCCATTTCAGAGTCAACCACATTGCTGTGGATCCGGAGTCACAGATCAAGCAAAGTAGGTGGTTTCCTTTCCTAAAGGGGCTTTTACAATAATCATAAGACACAAGTTCAAACTTAGGCCACTCGGCCCATCGCGTCTGCTCTGCCATTCAATCATGGCTGGTATTTTTCTCATCCCTATTCTCCTGCATTCTCCCCACAACCCCGATCCCCTTATTGATCAAGGACCTATCTATCTCTGTCTTAAAGACACTCAGTGATTTGGCTTCCACAGCCTTCTGCGGCAAAGAGTTCCACAGATTCACCACGCTCTGGCTGAAGAAATTCCTTCTCATCTCTGTTTTAAAGGATTGTCCCTTCGTCAAAAATTGTATCCTTTCGCTCCAGTTTTTCCTACAAGGGGAAACATCCTCTCCATCTCCACTCTATCCAGGCATCAAAGTATCCAATTTCAATGAGATGCCCCCTCATCCTTCTAAACGCCACTGAGTACAGAACTAGAGTGGTCAACTGCTCCTCATATGACAAGTCCTTCACCCCAGGGATCATTCTTGTGAACCTCCACTGAACCCTTTCCCAAGGTCAGCACATTCTTCCTTGGATATGGAGCCCAAAACTGCTCACAATACTCCAAATATGGTCTGACCAGGGCTTTATACAGTCTCAGAAGTACATCCCTGCTCTTGTATTCTAGCCCTCTCGACATGAATGCTAACATTATATTTGCCTTTGCCGACTGAACCTGCACGTTAACCTTAAGAGAATCGTGAACAAGGACTCCCAAGTCCCTTTGTGCTTCTGATTTCCTCAGCATTCCCCATTTAGAAAAGTCTGTGCCTCCATTCCTCCTTCCAAAGTGCATAACCTCACACTTTTCCACATTGTATTCTATCTGACACTTCTTTGCCCACTCTCCCATCCTGTCCAGGCCCATCTGCAGCCTCCCTGCTTCCTCGATACTACCCGTCAGTCTACAGATCTTTGTATCATCTGCAAACTTAGCAACACTGTCTTCAGTTCCTTCTCCCAGATCATTAAAGTATATTGTGAAAAGTTGTGGTCCCAGCACCGACCCGAGGCACACCACTAGTCACTGGCTGCGATCCTGAAAAAGACCCCTTTACCCCCATTCTCTGCCTTCTGCCAGTCAGCAAATCCTCTACCCATGCCAGGATCTTACCCTTAACACCATGGGCTTTTAACTTATTTAACAGTCTCCTATGCGGCACCTTTCAAAGGCCTATTGGAAATCTAAATAAATAACATCCACTGGCTCTCCCTTGTCTAACTTTCTTGTTACTACTTCAAAGAACTCCCACAGAGTTGTCATACATGGCCTACCCTTGAAGCCGTGCTGACTCAGTCCTATTTTATCATGCACTTTCAAATACTCTGCGATCTCATCTTTAATAATGGACTCTAAAAACTTAATGACCGATGTCAGGCTAACCGGCCTATAATTTCCCGTCTTCTGCCTCCTTCCCTTCTTAAACAGCAGTGTTATATTAGCAGTTTTCCAGTCCTCTGGGACCTTCCCTGCCTCCAGTGATTCCTGAAAGATCACCACCAATGCCTCCACAATCTCCTCAGCTATCTCTTTTGGAATCCAGTGGTGTAGTCCATCCGGTCCAGGTGATTTATCCACCTTCAGACCTTGTAGTTTCCTCAGAACCTTCTCCTCAGTGATGGCCACGATACTCACCTCAGCCCCCTGATTCTTCTGGAGCTCTGGCATCCCATTGGCATTTTCCACCGTGAAGACTGATGTAAAGTAACCATTCAGTTCCTCTGCCATTTCTTTGCTTCCTATTATTACTTCTCCAGACATATTTTCCAGTGGTCCAATGTCTCTTACCTTTTATATATTGAAAAAAAAACTTCTCATCTTCTTTTATATTACTAGCTAGTGTGCACTTATATTTCATCTTTAGCCCTCTTATTGCTTTTTTAGTTGTCCTCTGCTCACTGTTAAAGGCTTCTCAATCCTCTGGCTTCCCAGTAATCCTCGCCACTTTGTATGCCTTTTCTTTAATGCTGTCCTTGACTTCCCTTGTCAGCCATGGATGCCTTGCCCTCCCCTTAGCACGTTTCCTCCTCCTTGGGATAAATTTCTGTTGTATCACCCGAATAAGCCTCCAAAACTCCTGCCTTTGCTGTGCCACTGTCGTCTCCTGCCAGGTTCCTTTTCTAATCAACTCTGGGTAGCTCCTCCCTCATCTTGTTACCCTTATTTAATTGTAATACCGTTACATCCGATTCCAGCTTCTCCCTCTCAAGGGTAAATTCTCTCATCTTGTGGCCACTGCTCCCTAAGGCTCCTTCACCTTAAGTTCCCGAATCCAGTCTGCCTCATTACACATCACCAAATCCAGAACTACCTGCTCCCCAGTAAGCTCTGTCACAAGCTGCTCCAAAAACCCATCTTGGACATTCCACAAATTCCTTTTCTTGGGATCCATTACCAACCTGATTTTCCCAGTCTACCTGCATATTGAAGTTCCCGCATGATTACTGTAATATTGCCTTTTTTACATGCTTTTTCTATCTCCTGATTTATTTTCTGCCCCACATTCTGACTACTGCTAGGGGGTCCGTACATAACTTCACTCTGAGTTTTTTTACTTTTGCGATTTCTCAACTTGACCCACAGAGGTTCTATGCCTTCTGATCCTAGATCTCTTCTTGCTACCGATTTAACTTCATTCCTTACTGACAATGCAACCTTTGCCCATCTGTCTGTCCTTTCGATAGGGCACATATCCTTGTATATTCAGATCCGCACAGTGATCCCTTGCAACAACGTCTCTGTGATGCCCCCATCGTACCGGCCAATTTTAATGTGCACAACAAGCTCATTTACCCTCCCCTTTCAGGATGTCCTGATTTTGTTCAGACTTTTTGCTTCCTGTATGCTAACCAGCTTTTTATCCATCTCAAGACACTATGCGTAATCCCTTTACTGCTAGGTGAGACCACGTCGATTACACCACTGCTTTCCTAATGTTATGCTATGATATTCTTGATATGGACTCCAGCAACTTCCCTACTACCGACGTTAGGCTCACTGGTCTATAGCACCCTTGTTTGTGCAGGGCGAGTGCTGCTGATCCTTGGTTTGTGCAGGGTGGGTCTACCCCTCCTTGTCTTATATCCCTCAACTCTATCTAGAACAGGGCAGCACGGTGGCCTAGTGGTTAGCACAACCGCCTCACGGCGCTGAGGTCCCAGGTTCGATCCCGGCTCTGGGTCACTGTCCGTGTGGAGTTTGCACATTCTCCCCGTGTCTGCGTGGGTTTCGCCCCCACAACCCAAAAAAAAATGTGCAGAGTAGGTGGATTGGCCACGCTAAATTGCCCCTTAATTGGAAAAAATAATTGCGTAATCTAAATTTAAAAAAAAAAAAAATTTAAAAAAAAAAAACTCTATCTAGACCACTCAGAATTTTATAGGCTTCACGTTTGCTACCCTGCCTAGTGCTGACGGTGATGACTCAAACTGCAACTCTATCCCACAGCCAGTTGACCCTGTGGAATGAAAACCAAAACACCAGGAGGTGCTTCCCATTCTGAGAAGGGTGGGAAACAGTTCAGCATTTGCTGGCCCCACTCTGTACCAACCGGGGACATTCACAATATATAAACTGGTTGGGGGAGCACACACACACCAACCAACAAGGGGGGGGGGCACCAAGAAGACCACCATCATACCGGTGCCAAAGAAGAACCAGGCAACGTGCCTCAATGACTACCATCCGGTGGCCCTGACTTCAGTCGTAATGAAATGCTTCAAGAGGTTGATCATGAAGCGCATCACCTCCATATTCCCAGAACGCCTTAATCCACTGCAATTCACATACCGTCGCAATCGGTCCACAGTAGATAGCATTTCCCTGGCCCTACACTCATCCCTAGAGCATCTCGACAAGATGAGGAGATGCCGGCGTTGGGACTGGGGTGGGCACAGTAAGAAGCCTTACAACACCAGGTTAAAGTCCAACATGTTTGTTTCAAACACTAGCTTTCGGAGCACTGCTCTGTAAGCTAGTGTTTGAAACAAACATGTTGGACTTTAACCTGGTGTTGTAAGACTTCTTACCATCTCGACAAGGACTCCTGCATCAGACTCCTATTTATTGACTACAGCTCCGCCTTCAACACCATAATCCCAGCCAAGCTCATATCAATGCTCCAAAACCTAGGACTTGGCTCCCCACTCTGCAACGGGATCCTCGAAATTTCTGACCTACAATCTACAATCAGTAAGAATGAACAACAACACCTCCTCCACAATAGTCCTCAACACCAGGGCCCCGCAAGGCTGCATACTTAGCCCCCTACTCTACTCCCTGTACACACACGACTGCGTGGCAAAAGTTTGTTCCAACTCAATCTACAAATTTTCTGACGGTACGACCATAGTGGGCCGGATCTCGAATAACAACGAGTCAGAATACAAGAGGGAGATTGAGAATCTAGTGGAGTGGTGCAGCGACAACAATCTCTCCCTCGATGGCAGCAAAATTAAAGAGCTGGTCATTGCCTTCAGGAAGAAAAGTACTATACACACCCCTGTCAGCATCAATGGGGCTGAGGTGGAGATGGTTAGCAGTTTCAAATTCCGAGGTGTGCATATCTCCAGAAATCTGTCCTGGTCCACCCACGCCTACGCGACCACGAAGAAAGCACAACAGCGCCTATACTTCCTCAGGAAACAAAGGAAATTTGGCATTTCCACATTAACACTTACCGACTTTTACAGATGCACTAAGCATCCTATATGGCTGCATCACAGACTGGTATGGCAACTGCTCGGCCCAGGACCGCAAGAAACTTCAGAGAGTCGTGAACACAGCCCAGTCCATCACACGAACCTGCCTCCCATCCATTGACTCCATCTGCACCTCCCCGCTTCCTGGGGAAAGCGGGAAACATAATCAAAGACCCCTCCCACCTGGCTTACTCAC
Source organism: Scyliorhinus canicula (assembly GCF_902713615.1). Lineage (NCBI taxonomy): Eukaryota > Metazoa > Chordata > Chondrichthyes > Carcharhiniformes > Scyliorhinidae > Scyliorhinus > Scyliorhinus canicula. The sequence continues at coordinate 56,596,147 of NC_052148.1, forward strand.
TCTTCCAACTTCTTCCATCGGGGAGAAGATACAGAAGTCTGAGAACACACACGAACAGACTCAAAAACAGCTTCTTCCCCACTGTTACCAGATTCCTAAACGACCCTCTTAGCACTGACCTGATTAACACGACACCCCTGTGTCCTTCATCCGATGCCGGTGCTTATGTAGTTACATTGTGTACCTTGTGTTGCCCTATTATGTATTTTCTTTTATTCCCTTTTCTTCCCATGTACTTAGCGATCTGTTGAGCTGCTCGCAGAAAAATACTTTTCACTGTACCTCGATACACGTGACAATAAACAAATCCGATCAAATCCATCCACGCAGGGATGGGGAAATCCACACAGGCGGGGCTGGGGGTGGAGGGGGGTGAATCCACACAGGATGGGGGGGTTGTGGTAAACCACCGTTATACCTGTATTAGGTGATGTAAGGTAGGACCTGTACTACAGGTTCGCCGGTAGCCCCTGCCACCTGGCTCCGCCCAGTAGGAGGAATGTGTCCTCTATTCAGCAGCCATTTCGCCAGCTGCTGTGGGAGGCCACACATCTTACTGCAATAAAGCCACAGTTGTATCAAACCTTAGTCTTTGTCCAATTGATTGTGCATCAGTTTACTGCAGTAAGATTTTCTAAAAGATGGAGCTCCGAATCAAACCAAATCGCCTGCAGCTGGATCCGCACTCAAGCGACGCCAAAAAGGACTTTAATCACTGGCTAGCTTGCTTCGAGGCCTATATCAACTCAGCGACCACCCCTCCGATGGAGGATCAGAAGATACAGATCCTGTACTCGAAGGTTGAGCTCCAACGTGTTTCCGCTGATCCAGGACGCCCCGACCTACACAGACGCCATGGCACTCCTCAAAGAAAACTACGCACAGAAAACGAATACACTTTTCGCCAGACACGTATTCGCCACTCGCATTCAACTCCCTAGTGAGTCCATAGAAGACTTCTGGCGGTCCCTAATCCCACTCGTCAGGGACTGTGACTGTCAGACCGTTACGGCCACCGAACATTCCAACCTTCTTATGCGCGATGCGTTTGTAACGGGGATTGGGTCGGACCTCATATGACAAAGACTGCTAGAAGGGGTCCGCTCGACCTAGCTGAGACTAAAAAGCTAACACTCTCCATGATGGTCGCCTCACATAATGCTCAGGCCTACCCCTCCAGCCACACGGCCCACCCCTCCTATCCCTCGTGGACCCCACAGACGGCTGCCCCAGCCGGGGCTTCACGCAGCCAGTACATCTGCACCACACGCGAACCGGCGCACCCCGGGGGTCTCCGATGTTACTTCTGCGGCCAGCAGAAGCACCCCCGCCAACGCTGCCCGGTCCGCACTGCCATTTGCAAGGCTTGCGGCAAAAAGTGGCACTTCGCCGTGGTGTGCCAGGGCCGCGCAGTCACCGTTATCGCCCCCTCCCCCCTGACCTACACACAATGTGCGCCGCCATCGTCGTTCCGGACCACGCGCAGCCAGTGGGCGCCGCCATCTTCATCTCCCGGGGCCACACGCTGCCAATGGACGCCGCCGACTCCCCCCCTCAGTCCACGTGTGGCCCATGGGCGCCGCCATCTTGTCCAGCCCCCACAACGTGCGGCCCACGGGTGCCGCCATTTTGTCCCCTGCAGGATCTTCAGGCGCCGCCATCTTGTCTTCCCCACGGGGCATGGACGCCACAGCATTCCACGACCTGGGCCTCCCATGCTCTCCATCTTCTGACGCCAGCGACAACGGACTACAGCTCGCCTCAGTGACGATCGACCAGTCACGTCCGTACAACCTGGCCACTGCTTCGACCAGTGTGAGAATCAACGGTCGTGTGACCTCTTGCCTGCTGGACTCCGGGAGCACCGAACGCTTCATCCACCTGGATACTGTAAGGCGCTGCTCCCTCGCGGTCTACCCCGCCAATCAAAGAATCTCCCCGTCCTCCGGATCCCATTCCGCCGCGATCCGGGGGTTCTGCACGGTCACTCTCACGGTCCAGGGCGTAGAATTCAGCGGCTTCCGCCTCTATGTCCTTCTTAATCTCTGCGCTGCACTACTACTAGGCCTGGACTTCCAGTGCAATCTCCAGAGCCTTACCCTCAAATTCGGCGGGCCCCTACCACCCCTCACTGTGTGCGGCCTCGCGACCCTGAAGGTCGACCTACCCTCCCTCTTTACCAATCTAACTTTGGATTGCAAACCCGTTGCCACCAGGAGCAGACGGTATAGCACCCAGGACAAGACATTCATCAAGTCCGAGGTCCAGCAGTTGCTTCGGGAGGGTATCATCGAGGCCAGCAATAGCCCCTGGAGAGCCCAAGTGGTAGTCGTTAAAACTGGAGAGAAACACAGATTGGTCATGGACTATAGTCAGACATTCAATCGGTACACGCAGCTCGACGCATACCCCGTCCCACGTATATCTGATATGGTCAATCAGATTGCACAGTACCGGGTCTTCTCAACGATAAACCGCCCATACACTGTTTTCGAGGCGGACGGTCGTGTCTATCACTTCCTCAGGGTTCCCTTCGGCGTCACTAACGGGGTCTCGGTCTTCCAATAGGAGATGGACTGAATTGTTGACTGGTACGGTTTGCAGGCCACCTTCCCGTATCTAGACAACGTCACCACCTGCGGCCATGATCAGCAGGACCACGACGCCAACCGTGCCAAATTCCTCCACTCTCCTCAACCTCACCTACAACAAGGAGAGGTGCATGTTCAGCAAAAACCCGCTTAGCCATCCTCGGCTATGTGGTCCAGAATGGAGTTCTAGGGCCTGATCCCGACCGCATGCGCCCCCTCATGAAGCTTCCCCTCCCCCACTGCCCCAAGGCCCTCAAACGCTGCCTGGGGTTCTTCTCCTACTACGCCCAGTGGGTCCCAAACTATGTGGACAAGGCCCGCCCACTCACTCAGTCCATCCACTTTCCGCTTACGGCCGAGGCACAATAGGCCTTCGCCCGTATCAGAGCTGATATAACCACGGCCGGGATGCATGCAGTAAAGGAGACACTGCCCTTCCAAGTAGAAAGCGACGCATCAGACGTCGCACTTGCCGCCACCCTCAATCAGGCAGGCAGACCCATGGCATTCTTTCCCGCACCCTTTATGCCTCAGAAATTTGGCACTCTGTCCATCGAAGAAGAGGCCCAAGCTATCATTGAAGCTGTGCGGCATTGGAGGCATTACCTGGCCGGCAGGATATTCACTCTCCTCACTGACCAACGCTCGGTAGCCTACATGTTTAACAACACGCAGCGGGGAAAGATCAAAAATGATAAAATCTTGCGGTGGAGAATAGAGCTCTCCACCTATAATTACGAGATTTTGTATCGCCCTGGCAAACTCAACGAGCCCCCAGACGCCCTATCCCGATGTACATGTGCCAGCGCACAAGTAGACCGACTCTGGGCCCTGCAAGACAGCCTTTGTCACCCGGGGGTCACACGATTGTACCATCTTGTAAAGGCTCGCAATCTGCCCTACTCCGTCGAGGAAGTACGGACAGTCACCAGGGACAGCCAGGTCTGTGCGGAGTGCAAGCCGCAGTTCTACCGGCCGGACCGTGCGCGCCTGGTGAAGGCCTCTCGCCCCTTTGACCGCCTCAGCGTGGATTTCAAAGGGCCCCTCCCCTCCACCGACCGAAACACGTATATTCTCAGTGTGGTCGATGAGTACTCCAGATTACCCTTTGCCATCCCGTGTCCCGATATGACGTCTGCCACCGTCATCAAAGCCCTAAACACAATCTTCGCTCTTGTTCGTTTTCCCCGCCTACATCCACAGTGACAGGGGATCCTCATTCATGAGTGATGAGCTGCGTCAGTTTCTGCTCAGCAGGGGTATCGCCTCCAGCAGGACGACCAGCTACAAGCCCCAGGGAAACTGGCAGGTAGAGAGCGAGAACAGGACGGTATGGAGGGCCGTCCAACTGGCCCTACAGTGCAGGAACCTCCCAGCCTCTCGCTGGCAGGAGGTCCTCCCTGATGCACTACACTCCATCCAGTCACTACTGTGCACCACTACGAATAACACACCCCATGAACGTCTTTTTGCCTTCCACAGGATGTCCACATCCGGGGTGTCTCTCCCCACTTGGCTTGCAGCTCCAGGACCGGTCCTGCTCCTTAGGCACGTCCGACTCCAAAAGGTGGACCCGTTGGTGGATAGGGTGCACTTGCTCCATGCCAACCCCCAGTATGCCTATGTGGCGTACCCCAACGGCCGCCAAGATACTGCCTCCCTCAGGGACCTCGCACCAGCAGGTTCCACCCATACACACTTCTCCAACCGGCGCCACCCTCCCCTCCCCCGGCGCTCCCAACATTAACCCCACCAGGACCATCCCTCCTTCCCCTGCCCACGCCAGGGGATGAAAAGGATTTCGGCAAACTCCCGGAGTCATCCAACATCAGGCCAGCATTGACATCGCCGCCACCGCTACATCGCTCCCAGCGGAACGCCAATGCACCAGACCGGTTGAATCTCTAACTGGCACCGGACTTTCAAAGGACATTTTTTTTCCCTTTTCCCTGATAAAACACCGTACATAAATTCACTACTGTATATAGTTCTCCACCACCCCGCCGGACTCATTTTTAACAGGGGGTGAATGTGGTAAACCACTGTTGCACCTGTATTAGGTGATGTAAGGTAGCGCCTGTACTACAGGTTCACCGGTAGCTCCTGCCTGCTGGCTCCGCCCAGTAGGAGGAGCGTGTCCTCTACTCAGCAGCCATTTCGCCAGCTGCTGTGGGAGGCCACACATCTTACTGCAATAAAGCCACAGTTGTATCCAACCTTAGTCTTTGTACAATTGATCGTGCATCAGGGGTCAAGGGAAATCCATAGGGAGTGGGAATCCACACGGGGGGGGGGGGGGGGGGGGGGGGGGGGGGGGGGGGGGGGAATCCACACGGGGGATTTCGAAAGACGAAAGAGGGTTCACGGCAAGGATCGGCCATACAGAAGGAAGAGGACAAAGAGAACGAAGAGAAGACCATTACTATTAAATGTTGTATTTGTATATGTGGAAGCAAGTCACGTTTCCCCCACAACCCCCGCCGTTAATGTTTCCCTCACACCAACTTCCCCGTGCTCAGCTCTGATCAGCAAAGTTCAGACCTGGTGCACAAAATTCATGACATGGTACTCAATGTCGTACGTGATTGAATCACTGTTGGTGATTGCAATTCTCTGCATCATTGTACAGACCCTCAGGTTGAGGAAATGGAAAAGGAGAGCCTCCCGTTCCTGCCCCTCAACCATTTACGGAGTTCGATCCCCTATTTTTCGGTTTCACCAATCCCCCCAACCCCTTGATGAATAAAGCAATATGTTAATAAAGAAGATACGAATGTATTATACTGTTCTGAACTCGATTGCCGAGTCAGAAAGTGATATGTAATGTGGTGTGAATCGATAAGGTTTTTAGACTGTAATAAAATGTTTAAAATGAGATAAGGATAGTAGTTGTGATAGGTAGAGGTTCCCGTTATTGGTAATGCATGTCCCCTTTGACATAGCGCCAAGTAGAAATGTGAGATAAATTTTTTCTTGCCATTGTTAAAGACAGCGTAGACGCCCAGGAACTTGCTAAGGTCAGGGAACCCAAAGAGTGCACCCAAAGGCACTCGAAGAAACGTGTATAGGTGATCCTTCACAATTTCTTGTGAGGATCACAAGGAGGGAATGTAGCCATCTAAGATGGACACTGGGCTACAAAATGGAGAACTGCTAAGGCTGCAGGGAAATACAGTCTTAGTGAGGACAAGCAGTTTGCAGAAGACTAATTTGCATTCTGCACGTACAGAAACCAGTTTTTGGCCAGGTGCAGAGTTTCAGCCAAAGGTGCAAATGGAAACAGATCTGCATAGTAATGAGGTGATCCAGATGCAGACCCCGCACAATAGAAACATTTAAGTATCAATGGATACTTTTCCGTAGACGCCCAGACAGAATGGCGCCACAGCAACCAACACAAAGAGCCGCAGGGACCACCCCACCCATCGAGGAACGACCCTCAGATTGGGGGATTTGGAAGATATCGATTGGGAGAGACCCAATCGATACCTGGCAGGTGAAAGAACCGCCCCAAGGGGGGCACGGACTTCTAGGACCTATAAGAGTAGGTCCCACACATGGTTCGGTCTGTTGTTTTGCTCCGGCTCAGGACTGCTTGCTTGCTCCGGCCCAG
>NC_052148.1:57283583-57313622 GCF_902713615.1 Scyliorhinus canicula
AGTGGACTTAGCAGCCTCTAGCCCCATTATTTTGTCTGATGCGACTTGATAGTGATGGTATTTAATTGCTCCCCTGTATTCTTTCGTAATCATGGGATGTTTCACAGGGGCTTTTCACAGTAACTTCATTGAAGCCTACTCGTGCCAATAAGCGATTTTCATTTTCATTTCATTTCATGTTCAAAGTATCTACCAGTATAAAGATGATGCAAAATATCTGTTTATCTCCTCTGCCATTTCCTTGTTGCTCATAACTAGCTCCCCAGATTCATTTTCTGAGGTGCCTATGTTCACTTTCACCTCTCTATTCCTTCTTGTAAATTTAAATAAGCTCTTATTGTCAGTTTTTATATTCTTTGCTAGTTTGCCCTCGTAATTTATTTTCTCCCTCTTATCTTCTTCATCCCTCTTTGCTGGATTTTGAATTTATCCCAATCTTCGGGGCTATCACTGACTTTTTCCCCCTTGTATGCTTTTTCTTTCAACTTTTTGCTTTATCTTTTTAATAAATTTAGAGTGCTCAATTCATTTTTTCCTATTAAGAGGCAATTTAGTGTGGCCAATGCACCTACTCTGCACATCTTTGGGTTGTGGGGGCGAAACCCATGCAAGCACGGGGAGAATGTGCAACTCCACAAGGACAGTGACCCAAAGCCAGGATCAAACCTGGGACCTCGGCGCAGTCAGGCAGCAGTGCTAACCACTGGGCCACCGTGCTGCTCTTTCTCTTTGAACTTAGTACTCTCCTTAACTTCCTTGGTTAGCCATGGTTGGTTTATCCTTAGAAACTTTCCTCATGACTGTGATATATTTTTGCTGACAATCACAAAATATCTTAAATGCCTGCCACTGCTTGTTTATTATCTTTCCTGCTGATCTACCTGCCCAGTCCACTTTAGCTAACTATATCATCATTTAGTTGTAATTCCCTTGATTTAAGTTAAACACAGTTTTTTCAGACCCAAGTTTCTCACTCTCAAACTGGATATTAAATTTCATCATCTTATGATCACTACTTCCTTGGGGATCTTTTACTCTGAGGTCATTTATTATCCATTACTTGTCTCATTATCCATTACCAGATTCAAGATAGCCTGTTCCCTGGTTGGCTCCATATGATTCTAGGAAACTATCCCTAATGCACTAATTGTTGGAGTCATCCGTTCCAATTTGATAAACCCAATCAACATGGTGATTAATATCACCCATAATTATTGCTCTATTCTTTTTACATACACCTATTATTTATTAAATTATACTCATTCTACAATGTGGCTACTGTTTCAGGTTCTATTCACTACTCTTACCATTGTCTTTTTTCCCTTGCTGTTTTTTAACTCCACCTAAATGGACTCTACATCATGCGAGTCCAGATTGACTCTCAAAACTGTCCTCATTTCATCCCTTATTAACATTCCTACCCTGCCACCTTTTCTTTCCCTTCTTTCCTTCTAAAAGATCAAATATCCCTGAATGATAAGCTCCCTGTTTTGATCTCCTTGTAACCATATCTCCGTAATTGCTATGGGATCATATCAATATAGCTTGATTTACACTGTCAGTTTGTCTGCCATCTTCCGAATACAAAGGTTTTAGGCTTGTCTTTTTGCCATTCTTAATCATCCCAACTTTTCTTTGAACTATGGCTCTATTTTCCTCTCGCTCTTGATTACTCTGACTACCGTTTTTTTCATTTAACTGTTCTTGCTTTTATTACTGTCCTCGTTTCTATGTCGCTTGTTGGGTTCCCATTCCCCTGCCATTCTAGTTTAAACCTTTCCCAACCACACTAGCAAACATTCCCCGAGGGCATTAGTCCCGGTCCAACCCAGGTGTAATCCGTCCAATTTGTATTCGTCCCCCAGAACTGATTCCAATATTCCAGAAATCTAAAACCTGCCCCCTTGCACCATCTTTCCAGCCACTCGTTCATCCAAAATATCTGGTTATCTCTATTCTGACTCACACATGTCACTGATAGTAATCCTGAGATCACTATCTTTGAGGTCCTACCTTTCAACTTACTTGCAAACTCCTTTTTTTCAGCTTTTAGGACTTCTTGCATTTTTCTTTACCCATGTCATTGGTATCGATCTGTACCATGACCACTGGCCGTTCACTCCCCTCCTCCAGAATGTCCTGTCGCCGCTCTGAGACATCCTTGACCTTTGTAGTGGAGAGGCAACATACCATCCTGGAGCCTCGTTTGTGGCCAAAGAAATGCCTATTTGTTCCCCTTTACAATTGAACCCCCTACTACTGTTGTATTCCCACATTTCTTACTCCTCCCCTGTGCAGGGAAGTCAACCACGGTGCAACAAAATTGGCTTTTTCCCTCCACAGTATCCAAAGCATTAGTTTGGTTTTGTAGGAAAATAGCTATCGAAGATTCCTGCACGCCCTGCCTAGCCCTCTTCCTCTGCCTGGTAGTCACCCATTCCCTTTCCAGTTGTGAAGTCTGAGCTTGTAGTGTGACGACCTCTCTATACGTGCTTTCCACGATACTCTCCTCGCAGATGATCCTCAGTGTCCCCAGCCACTGCTCCAGCTTCCCGGAGCTGCAGCTGGAGACATTTCCTGCTCACATTCTGGACCCGGGCACTGGAAATGTTTCTAGCTTCCCACATGGAGCACAAGGAGCACACCATGGCTTGGAGCTCTTCTGCCAGGATTTGCCCCTTTAAATCAAACTTTTGAAAGATGCTTAACATCAGATTATATCTGATTTTCTAGGGCCCTTCTTCCCTGGTCCTTGCTACTACAGAAGATGACCGTTACAAACTAAAAACCACAAAAGACGTTATAGACTGTAAGTGATGAAAGTAGTAAATACTTAATCAACCGTAGCAACTACTTTCAATCGGCTCTCTCTTCTGTAGCCTCTATCTCTGCAGACAATCAACACCTCTCTCTGAAGATTGAAAACATCGAAAGCGAAAAGAAAACAGCTCATTTGTTTTCCTCTGCCCCACATTCCCACTGTGCTCCAAACGCCCGATACCCACACTCACTCTGACTGCGTCTCACTCCATTTTTCTGCCAATAAGGAAAACAGTCCCAAATTCTCCAGTGGCTCTACGCAACTACAGCCCCTCTTCCCTGGAATGTTATGTTATGAGAGTGAGATTTTAGGAAATTGGGTCCAAAACTGGGATCGAAGATGTAGTAGGCTGTTTTGGGGTTAAACAGACTGAGGAAAAATCTGCCAGTATAAAGGCAGAGGTGATGCACGCACACCTGGCCTGAGTTACATTGGCTCATTCAGACTTGAACTTGAGAGTGGTAATACACAGGATACCCATGTTCAGCCAAGGTGATTCACTCGACATCCATTGTCCTTGGGGGCACACTTGTTTGGCCAGTCATTAGACCATTACAGAGACTGCCTGCCGGGGTAAGTGGAATGAGAGCTGTATATTCCTTTGAAGTGCTGTTTAATGGGAACTTGTGTGTTACGGTTAAGAAACTACCTATTTTCCCTTTTATTCTTTCATGGGATGTGGGCGCGCATGCAAGGCCAGCATCTGTTGCCCATCCCTAATTGCCCTTGAACTGAGAGGCAGTTTGTTAAGAGTCAACCTCATTACTGTTGATCTGGAGTCTCATGTAGACCAGAGTAGGTGAGGATGGCATATTTCCTTCCCAAAAGGACATGAGGAAATCAGATAGGTTTTTACAACAATAAAAAATGGTTTTATGTCATCATTAGACTGTTAATTCCAGATTTATATTGAATTCAAGTATCACCAACTGCTGTGGTGGGATTTGAACCCAGATTCCCCAGAGCATTACCCTGGATGTCTCGATTACTAGTCCAGTGACAATACCACTCCGCCACTGCCTCCCCAATTGGATATTGTTAAGGTTGATGTTTAAAAGGTTAAATATTGTTTTTCTTTTGTTTTAATAAAGTTTTTAATAAAATAACTAAGCCCTGTTTTTTACGTTATTACTCCTGGAATAAATTGATCATTCCTCACTGCCGTAAAACTTAAACGTTGTGGGTTCTGATCCAGTATGTCAGCCACGGCTGAGAGTTGACCAGGTGTCTCTCTAACACTTAAATCTGTTGTGCGCCCACTCTCAGGCCTTGACATCCTTCCGAAAATGTGTTGTCCAGAATTGTACACTATTAGATTCTAATTAGTGATTTGCAACATTATAGCGTTAACTGCCTTGCTTATGTAATCTATTATTATGCGTAAGGCTGAACTCAAAGTTTTAACCGCAATCCCAATTTGTACGGCGTTCTTCAAAGTTTTCTGTATGTAATTGGTCTCTTTATTCTTGAACTACCCTTAAAGTTTTTTTCACTTAGTGTATCACTTCATGCTTCTCCTATGCTTGCACTGAAAAGGTTAAACATTTTAATTATGTAAGTATCGTTCCACTTTTGAGTTCTGCAATGTTTTAAATTTCAAAACAGCTGCTAGAATCAATGTTCTTGGGCTATTGCCAGCATCAGTGTTGAGGAAATCGTGTCATTGAGATTTGCGTTGGTAGAAATTGTACTGAGCTTCAGTTACAATTTAATCTGGTGAATCTGCTGCATGTATCCTCATCATACTTGTCCATCATCGCTGTCTTTGTTGACCTGTGTTGGCTTCCCATCTCATTACACGGAATCCTTATTCCTTACTCTATGTCCTATCTCTGAAAAACTCCGACTGAAACCAAGAAAATCTGAGTTACTCTGATTCCAATATTTTCTCTGCTACTCCCCTCCACCATTCACTCATTTATCTGTGACTGACTATCCCTAGATTTACCATTTGCCCCAAATCTTTCAGCTTTCCCACTTCTCCCTTTTAAAAAAATTCATCCCAGCCCTGTCTCTTTAATTATAGCGTTGATTCTGCCTCTTTATCGTTGGGTTAATGTCTGCTTCCTCTGTGGGGAACACAAAATTAGAGATCTATGTAATAAGTGAATATAGGTGATCATGGGTGATTTTGATCTTCACATAGATTGGCCAAATCAAATTAGCCACAATGCCATAGAGGAGGAATTTCTGGAGTGTATGCAGGATGGTTTTCTTAACCAATATGTAGAGGAACAAACTAGAGAGCAGGCCATCTTAGACTGGGTACTGTGTAATGAGAAGGGAATCATTGCCGATCTAGCTGTGTGAGACCCCTTGGGGATGAGTAACCATAACATGATAGAATTTTTTATACGGCTGGAGAGTGAAGTAGTTGATTCGGAGACTAGAGTGCTGAATCTTAATAAAGGGAACTATGAAGATATGAGGTGCGAGTTGGCCTTGATAGACAGTGAATAGGCAATGGCAAATATTCAAGGAACGCATGGGGGACCTGCAGCAACTTTTCATTCCTATCTGGCACAAAAAGCAAAAAGGGTAAAAGCAAAATGAGTAAGGGGGCCAATCCATGGCTTCCGAAGGAAATTAGAAATAGTATCCGATCCAAGGAAGAAGCATACAGATTGGGAGCAGTTTAAAATTCAGCAAAGGAGGACAAAGGGATTGATTAAGAAGGGGAAAGTATAGTACGAAAGGAAGCTTGCAGGGAACATAAAGACTGACACTGAGTTTCTATCGATATGTGAAGAGAAATAAATTGGTAAAGAGAAATGTAGGCCCCCTACAGACAGAAACAGGGGAATGCATAATACGGGACAAAGGAATGGCTGACCAATTGAAGGTCTTCAACCGGGACCTTGGATTCATGACGCATTACATTCACCCCTCCACCATCTGGCCTAGGCTTGCAAAATCCTACCAACTGCCCTGGCTTGAGACAATTCACACCTCTTTAACCTGGGATTCCCCCTCTCTCTGGCTCTGTGAAGACTTAATTACCTGCAAATGCTCGTATTCGAAATATCGTCTTGCATCTTTGACGTTGTCGATATATGTATTTCTGGAACCCACCTTTTCATTCACCTGAGGATGGAGCTGTGCCCCGTAAGATAGTGATTCGAAACAAACCTGTTGGACTTTATCCTGGTCTTGTAAGATTTCATAACAATTCTTGGAAGACTTAATCCCAATATTGCTGACTAGTAATTTCAAGGAACAATGAATTCAGCATTATGCCCCTAATTTTAATAGAAAAGGTGGGAAACTGAAAAAATGGTTTGTTCAAGGTCCATTTTAGCATTAATGTATTTAATCGAGACATCATTATAATATTTCTGCAGTACATGTTTTAGTTGTCATGGCGTCTCAAATAAAATGACACATCACAGTTTTGCTGTACAGGTTTTTATAAAGGTATGTTACGAAATATATTGCAATCAACTGGACATGTATTACTTTATGTGGCACGCTGGCACAGTGGTTAGCACTGCTGCCTTAACAGCCCCAGGGACACGGGTTCAATTCTGGCCTCGGTGACTGTCTGTGTGAAGTTGCACTTACCCCGTGTCTGTCTGGGTTTCCTCCTGATGCTCCGGTTTCCCCTCTCAGTCCAAAGATGTGCAGGTTAGGTGGATTTGCCATGCTAAATTGTCCCTTAGTGTCCAAAAAGTTAGGTGGTGTTACTGGGTTATGGGGATAGGGTGGAGGCGTGGTTTTAAGTAACGTGTTCTTTCCAAGGGCCGGTGCAGACCCGATGTGCCAAATGGCCGCCTTTTGCACTGTAAATTCGATTTTGTTTTCAAAATAACACTTGTCGAGCAGAGGACATTGGTTACACCAGCTGCTGTATTGCATTTGCGAAGGACGCACACTGCTTTTTCGGAAACAGGCTCTCAGGTTATGTGCTCTGGTTCTTGATTGTAGAAAATACATTAGATTTGTACAGTGAGAGACTGCGACAGAGGCAATACCTTGCCTCAGCTCTCTGTTCTGAAACCTCTGATCAAAGCTGAGCTGTTTGTGATTTGTATAAAGTTCTCATTTCTGCAAACCGAGTTCTTAAAGGAGAATTCTGAATCAGCATCCCAACCGTGATTACAGACTGACTGTGAAAGGGGCCTTTCAGTTGTAAAGAAAAGGCCTTTCAGCTGTTTTTTAAAAAAAGCCTCTCGACAATCTGTGAATATTTTCTTCTGACTTGTTACTTGGCCTAGTTTCTAAGCTCTGATACACTCCAGATTTATATCACGTTTTTGTGCATGCTTGGGGTATTGTGTGTGCATGTATTGTTTTTGCATTAATGGATAGTTGGACATAGTTGTACATTTTAAAATCGTTCTGCATCTTCATCTGAGTGCGTTCAACAAACCCTTCACTTGTTAACTTAAGAAACCTAGTTGGCTTATTTTTTGCACGGAGTTACATATATGTATTAAACTGGCATTTTACCTCTTTTAAATTCAAACTTTGTTGTCACCAACCCAGGAATGGGGAAAAGGGAGGAGTCACTTTACCCCTATTAAACCACAGCAGATGGTAATTGCTGAGCAAACAAAATCCCAGAAGGACACTTCGCTCACGAGCCATTCCTACTTTTATGTATTCTGAAAACAAGACGAAAGTACTGACCTGAGCTGGAAGAAATGAGTATCACTTTGGACATTTTAAAATAAATTAAAATTAGAAGCTTTATTAATAAGAAAAAAAAGAAAACTTTAGCACACAAGATTACAGTTACACAGATAAAACAAAACATTCCCCAGAAAACTCCCTACTTGGTCATACCTACAAGTAGCCATGATGTGGAGATGCCGGCGTTGGACTGGGGTGAGCACAGTAAGAAGTCTTACAACACCAGGTTAAAGTCCAACAGGTTTGTTTGAAACACTAGCTTGTGCAGTGTTAGGCAGTGCTCTGGAAGCTTGGTGTTTGAAACAAACATGTTGGACTTTAACCTGGTGTTGTAAGACTTCTCACTGTGCATACCTACAAGTAAACACCTTCCAGTCAATACTCCCTTATAGATATATAACTCTAAAAATCCAGTAATATTACCCACTGCAAAACTCTTTTCAGTTAATAAAAGTATATCACATGACCTCTCAACTCATTGCCGCTCTGTTGTGGAAATCCAGGAACTTCAGAATAAGACTCCTTTTTGCATCCCAAGTTTTTTGTGGCTTGACGGGTTGGCTGATTTGAACTTCACCACCCCCCAGCCCAGAGCTGTTTCATGCAATCTTCCCCCATGTAGCCAACAACAAATCAGCACAACATATCTCTTTTAAAAATAATCATTGGTGGGACTTTGGCGCTGCTGGTTGGACCAGCATTTATTGTTCGTTCCTAATTGCTCTTGAATTGAGCTGTTTGCTCAGCTATTTCAGAGGGAGTGCAAGAGTCAACCACATTGCTGTGTGTGGAGTCACATATAAACCAGACCAGGTATGGAGGGCTAAGGACACTCCCTAAGGACATTAGTCAAACAGATGTTTTTTTTTATAACAACCATAATTGTTTTATGGTCATCATTTTAAAAATAAATTTAGAGTACCCAATTCATTTTTCCATTTAAGGGGCAATTTAGCGTGGCCAATCCACTTACCCTGCACATCTTTGTGTTGTGGGGGCGAAACCCATGCAAACACTGGGAGAATGTGCAAACTTTACACGGACAGTGACCCAGAGCCGGGATCGAACTTGGGATCTCGGTGTCGTGAGGCTGCAGTGCTAACCACTTTGCCACCATAGTGCCCGTTTTATGGTCATCGTTAAACCTTTCATTGAATTCACTATCTGTTGTAGTGGGATTTGAACGCGGTTCCCCAGATCATTACTGTGGGGTTCTGGATTACTATTCCAGTGACTCTACCGCGGCACCTGAACTTTCCTGCCCCATATCCCCATATTCCATTTAATCTTTGTTTCCATTGTTCTTGGCATTGCTTTCAACTTAAAATTTCCAAAATATAAAAATCATTGATATCTTTCTCATTGCCTCCACTTTTGGGATCAAATAAAACTTAAAAGACCTTCCCTTGTTTACTTATGAAACCTTTGCAAACTGTAAAAACCTTTTACTCCACTTTGAAATTTGACAACTGACAATTGTCCCCATCTCCAAATTAAATTTCTTCTTATTTACAACCAAAACACTTCACCAGGAAAGTCTCAATACAATGCATGCATCTAGCACCTTTACTCTTTCATGCCCCAGCCCTCACAGATAAACTGTCATTAATAACCTTACCCCATCTTAATTAAATCTTATGAAATAGAAGTAGAGGTAGGCCATTCAGCCCCTTGACTCTGCTCTGCCATTCAGTAAGATCGTGGCTCATCTGTTTGTGTTTCGAATTCCACATTCCCATCTACCCCCCAGATAAATTATTAATTCCCTTGTCAAACATCTACTTACACCTTTCACAATATTCTCCAAAAATATAGAAAATAACACATTCTCACATTCCTGCTGAATTGATCATCATCAACTTGCACAATTTTACAGAATTGTGCATGTGTTTTACATGTGCAAAATATTTGTCTTGCATTGTTGTAAAATGCGATATGCATCTTGCCGAAGAGAGATTGCCACAGTGAAGCACATGTGGTTCTGACATTCTCATTAGATGCTGGAGAGTGCTTGTCTGGCTGGGAGTATAGCAAGCCAAGATTTTTTTGTTATGGCATGATCCTGTATCTGAAGAAGTCAATTACATTGAAAAAGTTACTGAATGATTGTAGGAGGAGTAATATGTTGTATAAAATTAGGATTCACAAATACCTGTGCTTCAGTGTGGACTAAGGTACAGAAACCTTTATGAAAATCTTTGTGACCTCATCTTATCCGTTCTTTATTGTTACTCTTTTGTTTCTTGACAGGGTTTCTTTACAGCAGTGGACAAACATTTGTTTTGTGGGCATTGGGAAAGGATGGGTCTATCTTCTGTAGGCTGTATTGATCATGTGTGCTGTTTGTTGTGAAACATGTCATCACGTTATCGCATACGAATCTGACTAATCTGCTACAAATACGAAGGGAGACTTGACTGTTTTCTGTATCTAATGCAGAGCTCCCTCTGCTGTTGATTGAGATGCTATGTTTAATTGTGATACAACCATAGAATTCGTCCAGTGCAGAAGTAGGCCATTCGGCCCATCGTGTCTGCACCGAGCCTCTGAAAGAGCACCCTACCTAGACCCACTCTCTCGCCCTATACCCATAATCCCACCTAACCTACACATCTTTGGATACTGAAGAGCAATTTAGCACGACCAATGCACCTAACCTGCAGTTTTTTGGACTGTGGCACAAAACCGGAGCACCCGGGGGAAACCCACGGAGACACGGGGAGAATGTGAAAACTCCACACAGACAGTCGCACAGGGCCGCAATTGAACTCTGGTCTCTGGCGCTGTGAGGCAGCAGTGCTAACCACTGTGCCCATTCAGGTTTGTAGGAATCCTGAATTTCTTTGTAATAATATCAGTGTCACTGAGGCTCTTAAAAACCCATATTCCCTCTCCAAGGCCATTCAGGCATGGAGTAAGAGAAGGCCATATTTGCTGGGCCCAGACACCGACACAAGGAACTGCCTGCCTCCCACTCCTTACTGGATTACTGATACAAGAAGTATTGTACTAAAATGTAGCAGGAAATTGCAGAGCAACCCATTTAAGTAACGGAATAAATCTACAACCTTTTGCATTGCCTGTCCATATGTATGAATACTAAGTAACATTGTTATGTTATGCTGTTTGATTAACATAAGTTGCTACTGACCATAGATGATGTTGAAAGACACTTCAGTCCCTGAAGTAAGTTGAAAGGATTTATTCAGTTACAACAACGAGATGAATAAGTTTGACATTCTGCTGACCTAACTCTAGTAACTCAGTGATAATGACTAACTGTACAACTGGGATCTAGGCCATATGTGGTGACCCAGCCTGAGGTCTAAACTATTCTGGTGCTAATCCTACAGTCCTTGCCAGGAGTGAGAGGGAGGGTCTGTGTGTGTCTGGTTTTATAATGAGTTGTGTAGTGCCCTCGAGTGGTCTTGCCACAGCCGGGTGTTCTGATTAACCCCTTAGTTTCATGTCGGTCTACACATTATTACAAACATCACAACAAGACCACGTCAATGGAAGTCACAAGAGATGGGCTTTTAAAAAAAATAACTAAGCAAATTTTGGCTTTTGTGCTGAGAAACCTGTCTTCCCTCTGACCATTTGGTGAGTTTCAAAGATACTCCTGTTGTAATTAAGAGTTATGAATAATTATATGGTTAACCTGTTTTACATATAACTGAGTTGTTCTTCATCACTTTTCAGACCGCTGTGGTTGTATTTTTCTTATAGGCCTATTTAATGGAGTTAATCAAGTTTATTCTTTGAAATATTCATCCAAATTTTAAAGTCAGATATTTTGAGGAATGAAATTTATGGTACGTCAGCCTTTATGATGATGCAAATAAACTTAACGTGTTTTTTTAAGTGCGGAAACAGAATCTTGTTGCATCCCATCAATTTTTCGAGGAAAGGTTATTAACGCAACACTGTGCTATTTCATGGGCAGAGATGCAGTATTGTGGATGAATGTGATGTGAACATTTCTACCAAGACTGTAAAATGTAATGTGTTCTGCTCATCATACTTACTTGGCCTAGGTTAGGTATGTTTCAAGAATTTGAAACTTTTTAATAACCTGTCTAAGGCGTCTCTGTACAATTTCTGACAGCTATCAATATAGAATAAAATGGACTTCTGGTGGCGTGAGCGAGTAGGGTGGCCGCAGTGAGGAGAGCTCCCGCCAGTGGCCACTATTTGCAGCGATTTCGGGGATTTCCCCGAGACATCCGACTATCGTCGGCCTTTGGGGCTGTCACGGGCAGCTCGCGGGGCTGGTTTAAAAACTGGTGAAGAACCCCGCGTGGGTGTTGGGCGGCGGGGGCTGAGGTGCTGGGCCCAACGCGGCGCGGAGATCGGAGCAGCGGGGGCGGAGCTAACAGGAGGCCGAGGCCAGGGCACGATGTAGGTGGGGTGTATTGCATCGGATAGCTCCCACCTAGGATGAAGAAAGAAGGCTGAAGTCTGGTCCCAGGGGCGCTCTGGGGGAAATGTAGAGGAGAAAGAAAGAAGGTTTAAGAAAGTTTGGTGAAAGTTTTTTTTTTTCTCCCCTTTTTCCCATTTTTTTGTGTGTGAAGGAGAAAAACTTTTCTTAAAAAAAAGAATAATTCAGATTGATGAAGGACAGGAGGGTGGAAGGGGAGAGAAGAGAAAAGAAAAAAAAAAAGCCGCTAAAGGATGCGAAGAGCAGCGTCGAAGAAAGGAGGAAACGCGGGTTCGCCGCTGAATGAGAGGTCGAGCAAAAGTGCTGACAGGATGGCGGAAGCCGAACCGCAAGGCGGGGCCGCACTACTTACAGTGGAGAAGATGACCGAGATGATGGCGGTGGAGCTGGAAAGGCAGTTTGCGAGGCACATGGAGGCCTTGAGGAAGGAGACGGTGGTCGTATTGAAGCCATTGGCGGAGGGGGCAATCGCCCCGGTGAGGGTGGCGGTGGCAAAGGCATCGGCCGAGGTGAGAGAGCAGGGCGAGAAGATGAAGGAAGTGGAGGAAGCAGTGTCACGACACAGCGACCAGGCCACTTTGATGGGGGATGAGCTGCGGAGGGTGCTGGAGGTCAACAGAGTACTCTGAGCAAAGCTCGAAGACTTGGAGAACCGCTCCAATGCTAGGGGAGGGAGACAGGGCGACATTACAAGGAGCAATAGCAGAGCAGGAGATGAAGGATGCGATTGGGAGGACGCAGACGGGGAAGGTGGCAGGGCCGGATGGGTTTCCGGTGGAATATTATACAAAAATTCAAGGATAAGCTGGCACCCCTGATGGTGGGGATGTTTGAAGAGTCGATAGGGAAGGGGGTGTTGCCACAAACCTTGGGGCAGGCATCGATTTCACTGTTGCTAAAAAAAAAATAAGGATCCGGCGGAGTGAGGGTCGTATAGGCCCATAACACTTCTGAATGTGGACGCAAAAGTATTGGCGAAGGTACTGGCGGGTAGGCTGGAAAAGTGCCTCCCGAAGGTGATAGGTGAGGATCAGACGGAGTTTGTGAAAGGGAGGCAGCTGTTTTTGAACATTAGGAGCATTTTGAACGTCGTTATGGCACCGGCGGAAGGGAAGGAAGCAGAGGTGGTGGTGGCACTGGACACCGAGAAGGCGTTTGACTGGGTAGAATGGGGGGTACTTGATGCCAGTTCTGGAGCGGTTCAGGATTGGACCAAGATTTGTGAACTGGGTAAAGCTATTATATAAGGAGCCCAAGGTGAGTGTCCGCACGAACAATATCAGCTCGAGATACCTTTCTTTCCACCGTGGGACTAGGTTGGGATGTCCTATGTCCCCCCTGCTGTTTGCACTAGCGATTGAGCCGTTCGCCATCGCATTAAGAAGTTTGGGAGCATGGGAAGGAATATGTGTGGGGGGGGGGGGGGGGGGGGGTATAGAGCATAGGCTGACCTTATATGCCGATATCTTGCTGCTGTATGCATTGGAACCGAGTGCGTCGATAGGAAGAATATTGGAGCTACTGCAAGTATTTGGGTCTTTCTCTGGGTTCAAGCTGAACCTGGACAAGAGTGAGTATTTTGTGGTGTCCCGGGTGGAGGCAGGGGTGGGGTCTGCCATTCCGTAGGACAGGGACTCACTTTGGGTATCTGGTGGTGCAGCTTGCCCAGGAGTGGGGGAGGCTTTGTAGGTACAACATCACTAGTTTGCTGGGGAGAGTGAAAGCCGATCTGGCAAGGTGGGATGGTCTCCCTCTGTCACTGGCGGGTTGGGTACAGGGGGTTAAAATGAATGTGTTGCCACAATTTCTGTTTATTTTTCAATGCCTCCCAATTTTCCTGCAACGGCCTTTTTTCAGGGAGATTGAGGGAATGATTACCTCGTCATATGCGGAGGGAAGGTGGCCAGAGTTAGAAAGGTGCTGCTACAGAGGGGAAGGCAGGCAGGGGGTTTGGGTCTCCCGAACCTGATGTACTACTACTGGGCGGCGAATGTGGAGAAGGTGCGGAGCAGGGTCAGAGGGGTTGATTCCCAGTGGGTCAGAATGGACGTGAGTTTGTGCAGGGAGTTGGGACTGAAAGCACTAGCAACAGCGCCGCTCCCGATAGCTCCGGGGAAATACCCAGGGAGTCCGGTAATAATAACTTCATTGAAAATCTGGAGGCAGTTTCACCAACACTTCGGGTTGGGGGCATGGTCAAGGGAAATGCTGATTCGGGGGAACCACAGATTTGAGCCAGGGAAGTGGGATGGAAGTTTTCGGAAATGGGAATAGAAGGGGATTAAGACGCTAAATGATTTGTTTCTTAGGGGTCTGTTTGCAGGATTGAGGGAGCTGGAGGGGAAGTATGGGCTGGAGCAGGGATAAATGTTTAGATACATGCAAGTTCGAGATTTTGCCAGGAAGGAGATACAGAGCTTCCCGGAGGAACTGGCCTCCACATTGCTGGAGGAGGTGCTGCGACAAGGGGACTGGCGAAGGGGGTAGTGTCAGTGGTGTACGGAGTTACTTTGGAATAAGGCACCACTGGAAGGGATCAAAGCAAAGTGGGAGGAAACGTTGTGCGAGGTTATAGAGGAGGGGGTCTGGTGTGAGGTGCTCTGGAGAGTAAATGCCTCCAACTCATGTGCGAGGTTGGGGCTGATACAGCTGAAGGTGGTATACAGAGCGCATCTCGCGAGGATGAGCCGAATCTTTGAAGGAGTAGAAGATGTGTGTGAGCGTTGCGGGGAGGGGGGGGGGGGGGGGGGGGGGGGGGGGGGCGCTAATCATGTTCATATGTTTTGGTCCTGTCCAAAGCTAGAGGATTACTGGAAGGAGGTTTTTGGGTAATTTCCAAGGTGGTGCACGTGAAACTGGACCCGGGTCCCCGGGAGGCCTTATTCGGGGTGTCGGACCAGCCAGGGTTGGAAACGGGTGCGGAAGCAGATATCGTAGCCTTTGCTTCGTTGATCGCCTGAAGGTGAATCCTGCTGGGATGGAGAGCAGCCTCTCCACCCTGTGCCCTGGTGTGGTGGGGGGACCTATTGGGATACTTGACCCTTGAGAAGGTTAAGTTTGAACTGAGGGGAAGGATGGAGTGGTTCTACAAGTCAAAGGCATTATTCATTATGCACTTTCAAGAACCTGATAACATCAAACATTAGTTGGTGGGGGGGGGGGGGGGGGGATGGGTGGGAGGGTTGGTGTGTATATTAAGGATAACTATGGGTAATCCCTGATTCCTTTTTGTTATTTATTTATGTAAACATGCGGACTGATGTTTGGGGTTTGGTGGGAGGATGGGATCGTTGTTATTGTTATGGGGATTGACATATCTGTTGCTGATTATTGTTTATTGTTGGTGGGTGTAAATTCGGGTGAAAATGTAAAAAAGGAGCAGAATAAAATATTTAAAAAAAAATAGAATAAAATGACAAATTACATTTTTTATGTCTTTTGTGCGGTAAAATGCCACCAGAGCACTTCATACCAGTGTTTAGCCGTAGTTCACAAAGAACCATAGCCATCTCTCTCCATTAGAGAGAAACAACTTGTTAAATGTAGATTGAGGCGGCATCGATGCACAAACTTGGGGCAAGGAGAGGAGGCAGGCCTTCATCAACTCTCACAGCCAGTATGGCGAATAGACCTGTGCTATTGGCATCATTCTGCATTACACTCTAGTCATGTAAGCAGCAACATTATTGCATGGCATTTGCAGTAAGTCATCAGGATCTGTGTGACCAAATGCTTGGTGGAGAAACATTGGAGTAATTAAAGGATGGACAAAGATTTTGACAGCGTGAGCGAACAGGGAAAGAAATGGGCGATGTTACAGAGGAAGAAACCGGCTGTCTTGGCAATGGGAAGAATGTCAGGCCTAAAACTCTGATCACAATCATATAGGAGGCAGAACTTCTGGACATTTTGACTCTGTCTCAGACAGTGCCCTGGGGGGAGAGGTATGGAATTGATGGGGATGGAATGGAGTTCGTGGCTGGGGGCCAATGGTTTTGTTTTCCCAATATTGGAGAAAAGTTCTACTCGGCCAATATTGGATATTGAAAATACTGAATGACAAATTGTTGAGTTGAGAGAAGTAGTTGTGAGGTAAAACTGAGTGTTGTTAGTACTCGTGTGAAATATGGTACATTTTCCAATAATATCGGCCAAAGGACAGAGTGTGGATGAAAAATTAGAGGGAGACAAAGATAGATCGTTCAGTCTCCAGAGTTAATGGTGCAGGAGTGAAAAGAGAAGCCATTGCAGTTATTTCTCTGGTTTTGACTGGGTAAATGATATGAAACCAGGAGAGGGCAGTCATGTCAGTTGGATAATAGAGGAGAAGGACAATATGGTGAAGTATTGAATGATCTGCAGACCGGCATAGAAGGACTTGGAGTAATATGGCCTAACAGGTCATTTGTGACTGATAAAATGTTGCTTTAATGCTCTGGCCGGGGTGGAAATCTGATTAGAGAGAGGCTTCGGCTTTGAATTGTGGGACTCGTGGTAAAGGATCTGGGAAGAAGCAGCATAGAAACAATTTTAGAGAAGAAAGGCGAAGTAGTTTGCAAAGAGAGATGGTAAAGGATGGGGGTTTTGAATGGGAGGGTAATCACAACTGTAAATTAGAAGGGGTATGCTAGGGAATGAGGAGGAGTCATTCAGTATATACTAATGGGCTGGTAAGGAAGCAACAGCAGTTTTGTGAGAATAAGGTTGAGAGATCAGGAGATGTTTTTCTGCATTGTTTCAACTTTCTAATAACTTTCCTTTCTTCTGTGATTCTTTTTATTGTCTTCACTGTTGCATTTGTCAGCCTCTCGGTCATTTGTTTATACCAAGTGATGTGCATGCTGAAATTAGTCTTCCTTATCCCAGCACAAAATCCAAGCAACAAAAGTCAGGACACACTGCTTTCGGAGGCTTGCAATTGGAGCAGTGTTCTACCTGAAAGTTATTTTCTTCTCACTTTATTCCCCGCCCCTCCCCTAGTTTTCCCCCATTCAATGTTGTCTTTTTTCCCTCGAGGGCAATGACCCAGACTCGTGTTGTTTCATTTGAGCCTGCACAGTGACCATTGTCAATTTTGCTTTCACTGGCATCGGAGGCATACTTTTTACAGAGCCCCTTTAGCATTAAGGCACCTCACCAACATCTAGGGAGGAAGAGATTCAAGGTCTACTGAACATATGTTGAGCAGAGGGATTTTGAGAAAATTTTCAACCAAGGAGAGATTGCTGGAGATAGTTCCAATGGATAGGTCTTGGTTGATGACTCTGTCATGGGCGTTAGCTGTAAGTAGGCAAACAGATAATTAAAGCTGATGACAAAAAACTGAAGTGACTGAATTGGAGAATATTGGTATGTCAGTTAAAATTTCAGTGATGGGCGAGTGAGGGTGGGTTCCGTTGGTGTAGTGGACTCTGCTTTACTGCAGTGTCCAGCGGAAAATGGTGAGCTGCGGTTGATTTTTTAAAAAAAATCCCCTGGCTTTGAAAGCTCAGGGCTTTATTATTTCTACTGCTATCCTGCTTCAGGGCGGCTAATTCAGTATCTATGCTGGTAGAACATGGCCCATGTTTAAGTTACATGATTCCCCGTGGGATGCTTTTACTCAGTAACGAACCGGAGAACAAATTTAATTCATATAAAGCTGGTGACGTGCATAATAAGCATGAGATATATTTATATAAATGTTTAGTACATTCCAACCAAATGTTAATTTGTTCGGAAATAAACTTCAGTTGGTGTGTATTATGAATTATTGAATTTGTGGTGCATGTGAGCAGCTAGTTGGACGTATTTTCAACTATGCAGGTTACTTTATAATCTGGCGGACTGCAA
Source organism: Scyliorhinus canicula (assembly GCF_902713615.1). Classification (NCBI taxonomy): domain Eukaryota; kingdom Metazoa; phylum Chordata; class Chondrichthyes; order Carcharhiniformes; family Scyliorhinidae; genus Scyliorhinus; species Scyliorhinus canicula. Next base: position 57,301,310 of record NC_052148.1, read on the forward strand.
AACAGCTCTGCTCAGCGAGCAGCCATTATTGGCTCTTTTTCCCCGAATAACAGCAAATTCTTGAGAGGTGGGATAGGTGGAAGGGTCCTTTCCTGATTTCCAAAACTTGCCACACTGTTGGACAGACATTGAGGAAGGCTGGTCAAGCAGTCCTGTGCAGCTGGGAATAGATTTACAGAAGAGCCAGTAAGTAGGTTACCTGCCTTCTTTGCTGTAGTTATTGATTGTGGCATAGAGCATAGAAGGGTGCAGATAAAGTTGAAGCTAATGCATTAGTTTTAACTTTGGTATTTTTCACTTTTTCAGTGATCCTTATGTGAAATTGTCCTTGTATGTGGCTGATGAGAACCGAGAGCTCGCTTTGATTCAGACAAAAACAATCAAAAAGGTAAGTTTCTCGAAGTTTTTTGTACTTGTGCGAGGAGTGCAAGCAATTGACTGTTCAGATCTCTGTCTAGACCTTTAAAACATAATTTTGAACTCTTGGGGCATGATTCTCCAAAAAAGATGACGCAAGTGTCAATTTTGGGTGAGTTTGGTGGGCGTTTCCTGTCGGGAGCTTTGGTGAGATCCAGACCTGGATTCACCCACACTTGGCCATTTTGTGGGGCCTTGGGGAGTCTTTCCCCGTCCGGCCCACTTAGAAATGTTTTAGTGGTGGACAGCTGAAATTGCCGACAAGACTAGCTCCTCCGAGATCAGAGTACCATTTTGAAAGGGTGCCACAATCTCTAAATGACCTTGAGGGTCTTTCACACCTTCCACCTTCGGACAATACTGCATGATGTCCCTTCATACACTCTTTACCTCGTTAATTCCTCTTCACCTGCCCCCCAGGCCCTGGCCCTTGGCAGTGCCAATGTGGCACCCTGGCGCTGCCAGACTGGCACCTGAACAGTGCTCCTGACACCCTGCTGGTGCCAGTTTGTTACTGCTCGGGTGACAGTTTGGCACTGCCAGGGGGAGTGCCAAGGTACTGCCTGCCCTCGACCACCCAAGGCACTCCACTGGTCTCCGAGACCCCTGGAGTGGTCATCAAGCCTAGTCTCCACTTGTGGAGACCAGTACTGATCGGTGCCCAGTTGAGATCTTACCGCTGCGGTGGCCAGTGACTCCAGGGTGCTGAGAAAATTAGACCTCAAATAGGCCATGCATAGTTAAATGAGCCATCTGGATCACGCCCACCAAACTTGCATGCGGTTTTGTGCCCGATGCAAAGTCCGATTTGGGCCTCTCCCACGATGTTCACGACACGACGAGATCGGCATCAGGTGTAACGGGATGGCAAAATCGCACCCCTGGTGTCTAACTGAAGGCATCACACAAGATTTCAGACATTTACTGTAACAAACTAATTTGAAGCAATATTAACAACTTCCCCCATTTAACTGGAAACATGCAAAACTCCAATCTAACAGTTGTATTTCACACTCTCTTAAGTGGGCACCTTATTCTGGAGGAATTAGTCCAAAGTGATTCTTGGCTCAAGAGCTTGCTTCCTTTCTTTTCTTTTCCAAGCTAGACAATGCCAGATACCAGAACTGACTTTACGGTAATGGGGCGTGGAGACTCTTCCCTCTGGCAAAGTTCGATGAATTTTCCATTTAATTGCAATCCCCACAAATTTGATGTCTCTAATCTGAGCATGAGCTCCAACCCATGTTCAACTTGGTGACTATGATGTGGAGATGCCGGCGTTGGACTGGGGTGAGCACAGTAAGAAGTCTTACAACACCAGGTTAAAGTCCAACAGGTTTGTTTCAAACACGAGCTTTCGGAGCACGCCCCATTCACCTGAAGAAGGAGCCGTGCTCCGAAAGCTCGTGTTTGAAACAAACCTGTTGGACTTTAACCTGGTGTTGTAAGACTTCTTACTACAACTTGGTGACTGGCAGGGCCAGCATTTTTTCTACTCGAGGTGCAGGACTAGTTGCCTCTGCCACTGTCTCTGCTTCCCTCGCTCTGCCACTGTCACTGTCTTCTCCGTCTCCCCTGCTCTGCCTCTTCCCTCTCTCTGGCTTTGACAAGCCTACAAAGGTGTCAATCAAAAGGCTATTAAAGTACTAATAACATAAACTTTAGCCACTTGACACCCCCCTAACTTTGTGCAGTAAAACATTGTGACATTGACAAAAGAGATCAGAGAAAGAAGCATCTTCATAGGCATGTCAATCAAGCAGAGTTAACACTTTGCTACACCTGTGTAATCAAGTTCACTCACCCTTTATAATAGTCTGGGCTTTCGGTCTCCGCGGTTAAAATAAGTTTTTTTTCTGTGATCTCAGAAAATTATAGAGTAAAGATGGACTAAGTCTGTTTTTAATTTGTATCCTAACTCTCCGAGCTATGAGCAGAACACAATTTCTAGGTTTCAAAAATTATTCGTGGGATGTGGGTGACGCTGGCTAGGCGAACTTTTATTGCCCATCTCTAATTGCCCTTGTGAAAGTGGTGGTGAGCTACCTTCTTGAACTACTGCAGTCCCTGAGGTGTAGGTATACCCACAGTACTGATAGGGAGGGAGTTCCAGGATTTTGACCCAGCGACAGTGAAGGAACGGTGATATATTTCCAAGTCAAGATGGTGTGTGGCTTGGAGGAACACTTCCAGGTGGTGGTGTTCCCATGCATCTGCTGCCTTCTAGATGGTAGAAGTCGTGAGTTTTGAAGGTGCTGCCTCAGGAGCCTTGGTGAGGTCCTGTAGTACGTCTTGCAGATGATGCACACCGCTGCCACTGTGTGTCGGCGGTGAAGGGAGTGAATGTTTGTGGATGGGGTGCCTATCAAGTGAACTGTTATGTCTTGAGTGGTATCTAGCTTCTTGGACGTTGTTGGGGCTGCACTCATTCCATTACACTCTTGACTTGTGCCTTGCAGCTGATGGACTGGGCAGTCAGGAGGTGAGTTACCCGTTGCTGGATTCCTAGCCTGCTCAGGTAGCCGCAGTATTTATATTGCACTTGATTGGGGTGGACATCAGCAGGATGTTTCCTCTTGATGGAGAGACTAGAACAAGGGTACACTATTTAAAAAATAAGGGGTCTGCCTTTTAAGGTGGAGATGAGGAGAAATCTTTTCTTTCTGAGGGTCGTTATTCAGTGAAACTTTATTCCCCAGAAAATAGTGGAGGCTGTGGTGATTGGATTTATTCAAAGCTGAGTAAGTTAGGTTTTTGATAGACAAGGGATTTGAGGGTTTTGGGGGCAGGCAAGAAAGTGCAGTTGAGGCCACAGCCAGATCAAGCATCTTATTCATAGAATCATAGAATTTACACTGCAGAAGGAGGCCATTTGGCCCATCAAGGCTGCGCCGGCCCTTGGAAAGAGCACCCCACTCATGCCCACACCTCCACCCTATCCCCTTAACCCAGTAACCCCACCTAATCTTTTTGGACACTAAGGGCAATTTAGCATGGCCAATCCACCTACCCTGCACATCTTTGGACTGTGGGAGGAAACCGGAGCATCCGGTGGAAACCCACGCAGACACGGGAAAAATGTGCAGACTCCGCACAGACAGTAACCCAAGCCTGGAATTGAACCTGGGACCCTGGAACTGTGAAGCATTGTGCTACCATGCCCACCTTATTAAATGGTGGAGCAGGCTCGAAGGGCCAAATGACGTACTCATGGTGAGTCCTATGTTCCAATAATAAAATCATGGAAACTCCCAGTCACAGCTGCAGAGAACGGTAAATATCCCCTGATGACACTGTCTCCTATCACAACATTCCTTTCACATGAATGCGTTGCATCATCATATTGCTATGTTGCAGTTTACCTGTCTACCCTACCGTCCTTGTTGTCAAATACACAGGTAGCAGGTACTTTGTACCTGTTGATCAAAGCCAAGAATGGAAGCGCAATCATTGCATGCTGGAGCACCACACCTAACTGACTTGTCACAACGTCCTGTCCCTGACCACTAGTCAACTCTAAAGTTCTGCTTCATCTAAGGTGTGTGCCTACCTCTTTAAACAAAATAGCTCTTTTTCCTCCCTAATGCTCTGCAATGTCTGCAGCGTGGGCTCCAGCTCAAGAACTTTTGAGTTGAAGTCCCTCGAGTTGCAGACACTTGCTGCGGATATGGCTGTCTGAGATTGCGGTGTTTTCCACAAACTCCCAAATGCTGCAGTTTGCCACACCATATCAATCTAGTCATTAATTATTTATTTGATTAGCTAGTTAGTTACCAGTTTAGTGAAGGAAAATAATTGTAAGGAAGTTTCTTAGCTTTGTGATGAATGAAGGTGACTGGAGGTAAAACAAAAACAGAATGCTGGAAATCCTCGGCAGGTCAGGCAGCAGTTGATGACCTTTAATCAGAAGGTTCGCTGTTTCTTACTCCATAGATACTGCATGATCCGCTGAGGCTTTCCAGCATTTTCTGTTTTTATTTCAGATTTCTAACATCCTCATGTTTTGCTTTAATATTTGAAAATAAAAAACAGGACCTCCTTTTCTTTCAGCATCAAATTCCCCACATTAGCGCTCTGTTTGTGAAACACTCAGTCCTTCAAACACTGTGCTTTACACTGAGAGAAACTGTCGACACAGAGAGAAGCCCCAGAAAGGTTGAGGGCAAGGTGGGCAAGTGGAAGGGAGAGAAGTGGCAGAGGCAGGTGATTGGATGGTCTCAATCTTAATGACAAGAGAGGTACATGAGCTCCTTGCACTTATTGCTGTAACTAAGTGTTGGGGAGATGAGGAAGGGGATTTATGAAGATGGTTTGCAATAGAGAAAAGAAACTGGTGGCTGAATTTGCATTGCAGGGTGAACAGCCAGATTTTGGAGCTAATGACTCGACCAGTTGCCCACTGCATCTGTTCAAATTGCTTGGACATTAAAGCTTCAGCCAGGATGAGATATAGCCACAGTTTTGTTGGAGGTTAGGTCAAGGTGGAGATCGTAGAGTCATAGAGTATTACAACATGAAAAGAGGCCCTTTTCCACAATTCCATTTAGCTCCGATACCACTTAATTCCCTTATTATTCAAAAACCTGTCCACCTCTGCCTTGAAAATATTAAATAACCCTGCCTCTACCACTCTCTGGGGGGGTGGGGGGGGGGGTGACGAATCTCGGACCTCAGAGAATAAATTTCTCCTGGGTGGAACAAGACGAGATGCTCAAAGGAGGAGAAAGTACCAAAGGAGTGCGAGAGGCCAGAGGTGATTTCATGAAAAACATCACACTGACGTAAGTTATCATCACCCCTCAGCCAGGTTTCTGTCAAGGCCATGATATTCATGGATGTCAAGGGCCTTGTTCACAGTGAGTGGTTATTTTGGAATGAGAAGTATTATGAAATTGTTCCAGTAGCAGAGTCCACAGGTAGTGGAGGGATGAGTTGGAAGTGCAGGAAATGGGGCAAGGTTAGCTTGGGCTGGAAGGTCGTCAATATTGTAAGTTGGGGTAATTAGTGCCATTGCATATAGTGATCCAATGCTGAGTGTCTTGATGAGCCCCTCAAGAATGCCAATAAGGCACAAGAATCATTGCTTCTTGCCCTTCTGTGTTGCTTCTCTTGGCTTCATTTCCTAGACATATTTTGCCTCGTGGTGCTGTGTTTGATCGAGTTCTCTATTTAAGTTACATTTTCACTCGACAGAAAGCACCTTTACATCTCGTAGCACAGAGATCTGTCTAGTGTTTGTTTTTCTGCTGTTATGTAATTTGCAAACACTGGCCTGTTAGACTAAAATAAATTGATACTGAACGGCCCATTTATTCTAAGCATGATTGAAGTTTAAAATTAAGTGAAGGTAACTTAATTTTAATCAATAATTGAAGAAAGAAAACTGCTGTCCAAAACGAGTTGATGTGTTGCATATTATAGTTCTTGAATATGGAGGGTACAAAATGCCATGCTTGGTGTAGAGCCGACCAAAGTATTAAAGTTAGTTGTGTTCATTTCTGTTAAATCCAGAAGTAAAAATATAATTTTCTTTTGCAGACATTAAATCCAAAATGGAATGAAGAATTTCTTTTCAGAGTAAGTACTAACAGACTTATTAGAAACCATTCTCCTTCACTCTCATTATCTCATTATACAAAGATTATGGTGCAAAAAGAGGCCATTCAGCCCATTGTGTCTGCGTCAGCTGAAAAAAGAAACTAGCCGCTCAATTTCATAGAATCATAGAATTTACAGTGCTATGGAGGCCATTCGGTGCTTCGGGTCTGCACCAGATCTTGGAAAGAGCACCTTACTTACGCCTTTGCCTCCACCCAATCCCCGTAACCCAATAACCCCACCTAAGGGGTGGACACTAAGGGGCAATTTACCATGGCCGATCCACCTGACCTGCACATCTTTGGACTGTGGGAGGAAACCGGAGCAGCCTGGAGGAAACCCATGCAGTCATGGAGAAAATAAGCCTTTCCTGTCTAGGCCCTTCAGGACAAAGCAATGCACTTGGCATCCCATCCACAAATCCCACTCGCCCCACTACTGACAGAGAGTGGCAACAGTATATACCATCTACAAAATGCACTGCAGGAACTGACTAAGGCTCCATCGACAGCATCTTCCAAACTCATGAATACTACCACCTAGAAGGACAAAGGTAGTAGACACATGGGACCACCACCATCTGGATGTTTCCCTCTAAACCGCTCACCACCCTGATTTGGAAATATATCACCATTTCTTCTCTGTCGCCAGGTTAAAATCCTAGAACTCTCTAACTACACTGTAGCTGTACACACACCACATGGACTGCAGCTTTTCAAGAAGGCATCTCACCACCACCTTCTTGAGGACAATTCGGACAGGCAATAACTGTTGGCCTCGCCAGTGATGCCCTCATGCCATGAATGAATTTTTTAAATCCCCAGTTTAAATTACTCCATCATTGTTGGCCATGCCTTGAGTTGTGTAGGTCCAAAGCTCTGAAGAACCCTGCCAACACACCTCCACTTTGTTTGTCTCCCTGAAGCCATTCCTTAAAACCTACCTGTTTGCCCAAGCTTTTGATTACCTGACTTAAAGGGTAGGATTTTTCCTGTCAAATTTGTTGTGAATCTGGTCTCAAATATGTTCAGGAAAATGGTGGTCACTGCCTGAAGCTCATACAAGGTAGGCTCAAATATCAAAAAACAATTGCTAAATTTTTAAAACCCCGTTGTCCTACTTGCAGGGACTGGCTTCCCACCTTTGGCCCCCTTTTTGAATGAAAAATTACTTCCACAGGCAGGACAAGAAAGATTAATTACATTTAACCAGCAAAGTAATTCAATAAACATTGTGAAGATAGCAGGGCAGATGATGTGTGGCGACTATAGAATGTAGGAGCTTGTGGGGACCTGTGATTAAAGGCAAGAGTTTGCAGCTGGAGGAACCTTGGCTCAGATTTATTGAGCTGGAGGCTGTGTTCAGAAACTACACTACATTAGGAGGGGGAAAGTTAGCTGAAAACTTGCCCCAGATAGGAAAAGCCGATATGCATATTTCTCAATTGATGAGGTTAGGAAGTTCAACCTCGTAAGTCATTAAACGCTAACATACAGGTGCACCAAGCAATTAAAAATGTTGCCCTTTACTGTAAGTGTGTTTGAGTACAAGAGTAAAGAGGTCTTGCTGCAATTCCGTGGAGACTTGTTGAGACCACAACTGTAGTATTGTGTGCAGATTTGATCTCCTTGCCTAAGGAAGGATATACTTGCCATTGGGAGTACAATGGTGGTGCACCAGACTGATCCCTGGCACAGCGGGATGGTCCTTTGAGGCGAGATTGAGGAGACTGGGTTTATGTTCTCTAGCGTTTAGAAGAATGCGAGGCGATCCCGTTGACAGCGTGGCAATTTGCAGGCTTTGTGATGGACTAGATAAGTAGTCAGAAGCTCATCTGACATTAAGTTTATCAACAGTCTGATTCCTCTTCAGACAGTTAGCAGTGAGAGGGATGGAATTGGTGGCTATAAACGGAATTGGATGCAAAATTGTCTCGAGTGACAGGAGACAAAGGGTAATGGTCAATGGATGTTTTTGTGAATGGAGAACAGTTTCCAGTGATGTTCCACAAGGCTCAGTGTTAGGGCTCTTGATGCTTGTTTTATATATTAATGATTTAGACTTGTATTAGGAGGAATGACTGGGAAATTTGCAGATGACAATTTCAAAATACGTTGAAGAGCCTGCAAATAATGAAGACAGTGGGATAATGAGAAGCTCACCCAAGGACAGAGGTGAGAATTTGACAAGGAGAGGCTGTAGTCTGTCAAAAAAGAGTGGGTCTGCCAATCCTGTAAAGTGGATCAAGGAAAAAGAAATATATTATTCCCTGTACATATAGGTATCATTACGATCCAATTAGTCTACTAAATTTCCCTTTGAATCATGCTGCAGAGGAAAGTAAGCTCTGAAACTCACACAAGCTGAAGAGAAAAGAGTAGGCTGGAAGTTCCTGACTCTTCTCTTGGTACTTGACATAAATCCCTGTCGCTGCCATTAGGGTGCGATGAAAGTCAACAAGTAAGACCTGAACATCTGATTTCAAGACTTGAATCTGCAGAATTTATGTCCTCCTCCTCAGTCTGTTTACACCTCCCGCTGCCTCAGGAAGGTAGACAGTATTGTCAGAGACCCCTCCCACCCAGACTTTGCCCTCTTCCAGACCCTTCCATCAGGCAGAAGGTGCAGAAGTCTAAAGACCCACACATCCAGACATCGGAACAGATCCTTCCCCACAGCTGCTAGACTCCTGTAATATAATTTTTATTGTCGCAAGTAGGCTTACATTAACACTGCAATGATACCGTGTAAATCCCCTCGTCGCCACATTCCGGTGCCTGTTCGGGTACATGGAGGGGGAATTCAGAATATCTAAATTACCTAACAGTGTGTTTTTGGGGATTTGTGGGGGGAAACCGGAGCACCCGGAGAAACCCACGCAGACACGGGGAGAACGTGCAGACTCCACACAGACAGTGATCTAAGCCAGGAATCTAACCTGGGACCCTGGCGCTGTGAAGCAACAGTGCTAACCACTGTGCTACCGTGCCTTAACGACTCTCCCTCAGACTGATCTGTTACCTGTAAGAACGCTATTCACGATGCTCTGTGCTGCTCTTGCTCATGTATTTGGCCCTTGTTCCGCACTGTAACCAATCATTATTTGTTGATATACCATTTGTCAGTGTACTCTGTCGATTATTCGTTTTGTCTGTGTATGTTCCCTTGGCCGCAGAAAATACTTTTCACTATACTTGGGTACATGTGACAACAAATCAATCAATCAATTTCTATTTTTTTTCATCTTTTCTCTGGGTGCATCAACACCTGAAGAATGAGAAGAAACGTGAAAATATTTTGGGTGAACTCCCTTTCCCCTGAGCACCAATAATCAAAGAGCCTGGCATCATCATCAACAGCTGTGCTGTTAACTGCTGAGTCGAAATATTGGCCCTGACTTTGCAACTGGCGGCAACAGTGTCGACATGCGCCCTCATTACTCTCTGAAACTGACAGCACTTTCTGGCTTCAAATATTCTGATATATTGTACAGTTAAATATTGAAATCCTGAGGTTGCTGTCAGTGATTCCCTGCTCCTCCATAGGATGTATTGCTGAAGTTCCTGCAGCTGAAAATGAATTTGGAGAGCTTCCACTCTTTACAGTATTAAACTTGCTGCAAAATCTCTTAAAAAGGTTTTTCCTTGTTGAATGTTATGCAGTTCGGTTTCTAATGGCAAAGTAATTATTGCTGAACAATTTCCCTGATTCTGAAAACTAATTTTGTATTCGTGCTAAGTCAAATTCCTGCGTTCCATTATTTAATATTGTATAGATTTTTAAAATAAAGCTGCATTTTTAACATTCGCTTATGATATTTCTGCACCGTCTTCCCTTATATACATCCCAATCTCAATTTTGTCTTTCTTTTAACATTTTAAAAGATCAACCATAAACCTACTTGTTGCTTCCTGCTTTGCTGCCTATGTGAGTTCTTCAATGCGATTGGCTGCTTAGTCCACTTGATGACTTCACTATCTATGGGCACCAGTGTTCTCCGATAGATTCATAGAATTTACAGTGCGAAGGAGGCCATTCGGCCCATCGAGTCTGCACCGGCTCTTGTAAATAGCACCCTACCCAAGGTCAACACCTCCACCCTATCCCCATAACCCAGTAACCCCACCCAACACTAAGGGCAATTTTGGACACCAAGGGCAATTTATCATGGGCAATCCACCTAACCTGCACATCTTTGGACTATGGGAGGAAACCGGAGCACCCAGAGGAAACCCACGCACACACGGGGAGGATGTGCAGACTCCGCACAGACAGTGACCCAAGTCGGAATCGAACCTGGGACCCTGGAGCTGTGAAGCGATTGTGCTATCCACAATGCTACCGTGGGACTAGAGCCAAATTAGCATAGTGAAATATCAAATTCATACTGCAGAGCTTGCAAGATCTTTGTGCCATCTCTTATGAGGTCAGTAGCAAGCACCATCAATTTGCCACTGACCTCAAAATCCAGGTCATTCTGGCTGCCGTTGGTGGTATGAAAATATTTGGAAAGGTGAAATATCTAACTTGTAACTGGATTGATTGCTGTTGGGCGTCTATTTCAGGCACCTAAAGAATATTCTCCAAGGAGAAAAATGTGCTAATAGTCTCGGACTGAATTTTGAATAAGTAGCATTCACTATTCCTGTCTAAAGATGTCAACATTTGAGTTCACGTTGATAACAGAACAGCAGGTTGAAGTAGTTGATAACTATTTAATATGGGCCCAGCTATAACATAAATTGTTTAAATTTCAGGTCAATCCCCAGAATCATAGGCTGCTGTTTGAAGTCTTTGATGAAAACCGACTGGTGAGTATGACGAGAATACATTTTCTTTTTCCATTATACTTTGACTTGAAGAGGACTAATCATCTCACCTGGAGGTGCCCAGCCATTTGTTTTCACTGGCAATTTCCACACAGGATTGTACTTTACACTGTTCTTTGTCTCATCATAAAATACTGCAATACTGCATTGTCTATTTCAGAATTACATGCATTGGTAAATTGCTGTGTTTTTGTTTTGTTCAAGCACCTATCTTCCTTCAGTGGAAAATAAGCTATTAGAGATGAATTACAGCTCTGTGGTACTTAGATTGTCCAAGGAAGCACTGTTTTCCAATAAATGTTATTGTCATAGACTCATGTAGCTGAATCCATGAGTGTGCCAGATAACTTTCTGAATTGGAATCCTGTGCACTGCTTTGGAAATATTAAAATGTCACAAAAATCCTGTAATTGGTACACTTGCGATCATTTAACCTTAAATACTTTTACAAACAATGATTACGTAAAGACGGCATGAAGAATTGCTGAAACCGAAGTTATTCCCCCCCCCCCGAAGGTAACCGAGTGGATTATTTAGAATAAATCTGAAAGATGGTTTTAATGTCGCATTTTTCTCTTTGCTTTTGATTCTGATAGAAAATATTATGGGTGGGAATTGACTTGTGCATAAATACTGAGTCAGTTGCCCGGATTTGTCAGATTCTCATTGTCATATTCCTATTCCGCTCAAACTTTCCCACACCCTAACGCTGTTCCATATTTCTTGTCGCGTCTTTTGAGCCGGGCTTTGTCAGAAATGTGTATTGCAGCATCCATTGGAGTGCTCCATCACTGCCCATTTATGGCAAGTGCTGCCATAGAGTTAATGTTCAAAGTTCCAGTGTTAATATTACTGTGTAGGTGAGTAGATCAATGAATGGAAGGATGGACGTCAGCACTTTCGCACAGTCCCAACATGCATCACGGGTCGTGCGTCCGATCTCCATAATCATCTGGTGACGGGAAGGTCTGGAACTCTATATCAACAAAAATATTGAATAGCTGAGGACACATCTTACCAGTTCATGAGATATAATTATTTAGCTTTCCATTTGGTTTATGTCAGAGAATTCTCCTAAAAATTAATTGGCCCCCCCCACACTCTCACGCTCGCCTCCATGCGGCTCTCTCTCTCTCACTTGCCTCTGCTCTCTCTCTCTCTCTCACTTGCCTCTGCTCTCTCTCTCACTTGCCTCTGCTCTCTCTCTCTCTCTCACTTGCCTCTGCTCTCTCTCTCACTTGCCTCTGCTCTCTCTCTCGCTTGCCTCCACTCTCTCTCTCTCGCTTGCCTCCGCTCTCTCGATCGCCTCCGCTCTCTCTCTCTCTCGCTTGCCTTCGCTCTCTCTCTCTCGCTTGCCTCCGCTCTCTCTCTCGCCCGCCTCCGCTCCCTCTCTCTCGCCCGCCCCCGCTCTCTCTCTCGCCCGCCCCCGCTCTCTCTCTCGCCCGCCCCCGCTCTCTCTCTCGCCCGCC